>NC_133113.1:26591916-26865930 GCF_022965805.1 Primulina eburnea
CATTTAAGATAACCTATTAATTTATTAGTTCATATTTAAAAATACACTTGTTAAAAAATTTACTAAGAAATTTAAATAAATAATTTTTCTCGCATAAAATTTAAAAAAGAAATAGTAATGTGTATTAATGTCCAAATCCATTAAAGATGGACAATGAATTACAAAAAAATCTTAAAAAAACCTATTAATTTAATTTGCTAACTTAAATTAACAAGAAAATTTAAATAAATAATTTTTTTGGCATGAAAGTTAGGGAAGAAAGATGAATGTGTATTAATGTCCAAATTCATTTAAGATGGATAATTAATTACAAAAAAAACCTTTAAGATAAACTATTAATTTATTTGTTCATATTTAAAAATAAACTTGTTAAAAATTTACTAAAAAATGTAAATAAATAATTTTTCTGGCATAAAATTTAAAAAGAAATAGGAATGTGTATTAATGTCCAAATCTATTTAAGATGGACAATAAATTACAAAAACTCTTAAAAAATCTAATAATTTAATTTGCTGACAAAAATTAACAAGAAAATTTAAATAAATAATTTTTTTGACATAAAAGTTAAGGAAGAAAAAAGAATGTGTATAATGTCCAAATTTATTTAAAATGGACAATGAATTACAAAAAAAAAACCTTTAAGATAACCTATTAATTTATTTGCTAACTTAAACAAAAAAAACCTTTAAGATAACCTATTAATTTATTTGTTAACTTAAACTTTGTTCATATTTAAAAATAAACTTGTTAAGAAATTTACTAAGAAATGTAAATAAATAATTTTTCTAGCATAAAATTTAAAAAAGAAATAAAAATGTGTATTAATGTCCAAATCTATTTAAGATGGACAATGAATTACAAAAAACTCTTAAAAAAACTTATTAATTTAATTTGCTAACTTAAACTAACCAGAAAATTTAAATAAATAATTTTTTTGGCATAAAAATTAGGAAAGAAAGAGGAATGTGTATTAATGTCCAAATTCATTTAAGATGGACAATGAATTACAAAAAAACCTTTAAGATAACCTATTAATTTATTTGCTAGCTTAAACTAAATAAATGAACAAGGACATATAAGGAAATTCACAAATGAAAGTGGTATATTTATTTAATTTGCTAACTTAAACTAACAAGAAAATTTAAATAAATAATTTTTTTGGCATAAAAATTAGGGAAGAAAGAGGAATGTGTATTAATGTCGAAATTCATTTAAGATGGACAATGAATTACAAAAAAAAACCTTTAAGATAACATATTAATTTATTTGCTAGCTTAAACTAAATAAATGAACAAGGACATATAAGGAAATTCACAAATGAAAGTGGTATATTTATTTAATTTGCTAACTTAAACTAACAAGAAAATTTAAATAAATAATTTTTTTGGCATAAAAATTAGGGAAGAAAGAGGAATGTGTATTAATGTCGAAATTCATTTAAGATGGACAATGAATTACAAAAAAAAACCTTTAAGATAACATATTAATTTATTTGCTAGCTTAAACTAAATAAATGAACAAGGACATATAAGGAAATTCACAAATAAAAGTGGTATATTTATATGTATGTTAGATATATATATATATATATATATATATATATATATATATATATATATATATATATATATATATATATATATATATATATAAAACAGGTTCAAAAGACTGAACTTAGACGACCCGTCGTCCATGTTCATTTCTATTTTCGTAATAATTGGTTCGCGCCGTACATTTATAGAGAACGGACTCGAAGCAATTTTCTCCATCTCCATCTGCATCTACCTGCGGTAAGATTCTTGGCATCAGCAGATTCAGAACTCAGAAAAAATAATTGAAAAAATAAATGGGAAGTGGTGACACGAAGAACAATTTACAGGAGAAATTAGAGAAGGATCTGTTTCATGTTGTGTACAAGGTTCCTTCTGGTGATGGCCCTTATGTCCGAGCCAAACATGCTCAGGTCTGTTAATTAAGTTTCCATTTCCTGAAATATAAATGTCCACAAGTTGATTCATCTACGCTCAACAGCAGTACTGGGTTTTGATTTCTTTAAATAATAGCGTTTCTTTCAGTGATTTTACATATTTTTTCACCTGACTTGGTTATTTTCAAGAAACATCTTTGTTTAGTTTTACTGCTCAGGTTGGTTATTAATTGTGACCCGATCTCCTCAGTAAATACTGTTGCTTAGTGTCAAGATGGTTTTCTTTTCTTTTTTTATATATGTATGCAAATTAAATACATATAATATTAAATTATTAGTTGTGTATGGCTGGAAGTAATCCTAGCAGATACTTCCAGAAAAGTGAATAATTGTCCCAAGTCTGATAATTTACGCTTTGTTGAAGGGTAGCTAGCGTGATGTAATCGTGGGTTTGTGCATGCAGCTAGTTGACAGAGATCCGGAGGCAGCGGTGGTGTGGTTTTGGAAAGCCATAAATTGTGGGGATAGGGTGTGCAGTGCGCTCAAAGACATGGCTGTGGTTTTGAAACAACTCGACAGAAGTGAACAAGCTATCGAAGCCATCAAATCTTTTCGAGGATTCTGCCCCCAAAACGCCCAAGAATCACTCGACAACGTGCTCATCGACTTGTACAAGGTATACGTGTATATATAATCAATGGCTTCCTTTGTTTTCTGTTAAATTTGCATCTGATGACTTGGAAGAAAATTGTCATCGTGAATGATATTTAACCAGCTAGCTAGATTCTTTCTTTTCCGGGGGATCGGATATATAATTTGTGGTTATATTTGTGTATTGATTTTCAGAAATGTGGGAAATATGATGAACAAATAGTGTTGCTAAAGCGTAAGCTGAAATCAATATACTTAGGTGAGGCTTTCAATGGGAAGCCCACAAAAAGTGCTCGTTCTCATGGCAAGAAGATTCAGGTTTCTATCAGACAGGAAACATCGAGACTGCTGGTAAAATATATACACATATATATGTTCATCTTTTTATAAAAAAAAATAATAAAAAATTAATATATTTATTATTGATATGTAATTGTGACAGGGAAATCTAGGATGGGCCTACATGAAAAAGCCCAATTACATGGCAGCGGAGGTTGTGTACCGCAAGGCCCAAATGATAGACCCGGACACGAACAAGGCCTTAAACCTAGGCTATTGCCTCATCAAACAGGCCCGATATGAAGAAGCCTACTTATTCCTTCAAGAGGTGTTGCAGTACAGACTTCCAGGATCTGATGATTTCAAATCAAGAAATAGAGCCGTAGAATTACTGCATGAACTGGAATCCATGCAGCCTTCTCTTCCTTCATTGTCAAGTTCACCTGAATTGAATTTCGAAGACGATTTCGTCGAGGCCCTCGAACGAATGATGAACGAATGGGCGCCGACTAGATCAAGGAGGCTGCCCATTTTTGAAGAGATTTCTCAGTTTTGAGATCATCTATATTGTTGATTTCGTTGAAAAATGTGTACTTTGTAAGTGGATAGATAGAGGTTGGGAGATTAAAGAATCATTGAATATAATGTAGATTATGTTGAATAATAGTGGTCCAAACGAAGTTAAGGTGTGTGTGTGTATATATATATATATATATATTGTATTGAGTTTGGGGACTTAAATTTGGAGAAATGCTTATTTCCATAGGACTTCTGATAGTCGAGTAGCGATTCCTACTGTGATGTTTAAGAACACAAGACTGAAAGATTGAAAGATCACAGCAACAATACAAAAGAAATTCAAAGAAGAAAACTTGACAGAATTATTATTCAGAGAGCAGAATGCATATATCTGTGTATATAAAACGTTATGCTATTCTCGATTCATGCCTATTTAAACAAGACAATTTGTTTTAACTACTAATTGTATCTACATTGTATCTATCCAAACTACTCTAACTGCCCAAGACATTTGCAAATCTAAGCCACCGAATTGGCTACATTTTCCCTGCAACCAGATGTAACAACTTCAGACAGTGTTTGAACTTAGGACCAGGAAGCACCTTAGTCATCATATCTGCCCGATTTTCCTCTGTACCAATTTTTTCCACACACTTCCCCTCTTGCAATTACATTCCTAACAAAATAGAGTTTGACATGGATGTGTTTTGTCCTTTCATGGTATACTTGGTTCTTAGCTAGATGTATTCCACTTTGGTTGTCACAAAACACTTAAAATTTCACCTGTTTCGTTTCCACTTTCCAGCCATCCACTCATCCAAGTGACTTCTTTGATGACCTCTGTCAAGGCAATAAACTCGGTCTCTGTTGTAGATAAAGTCACCACATGTTGCAGATCGCACTTCCAACTTACTATGTTTCTATGACACTTGAACACATAACATGTCAATGACTTCCTTGAGTCAAGACACCCATCTAAATAAGCATCTACAGAACCATTTACAGCCCTCGCATTCTCGTCATTCCTCTCATACACCAATCCTACATTGACTGTTCCTCTGATATATCGAAAAATCCACCTCATAACCTCCCAAGTATGCTTTCCTGGTCTACTCATATATCGATACAAATTTCATATTCACTTCTCTTATCGTATATACAATTAGCAAATACATTCCTGATGAAACCAGTCTTGAGCACATATGAATCAAACCTTTGATACCATTGTCATGGGGAATGTTTTAAAACATATAAAGATTTTTTCAAGACACGCACCTTGTTTTCCTCTCCTGCTTCAATGAAACCTACAGGTTGTGCCATAAAAATCTTCTCCTCTAACTCACCACGCAAGAATGTCGTTTTTACATCAAGTTCTAGTTCCATGTCTTCTTTGGCTGCCAATGACATTAGCATCTGAATGGAATCACTGGGGAGAACACTTCATTGTAATCTATTCATTCAAGTTGTGTGAATCCTTTTGCCACTAGCCTGCCTTTAAACCTTGCAGCCTCAACTTCTGGAATAGCTTCCTTCGCCTTGTAAACCCACTTGCAACCAACAACTCTTTGTCCACTTGGTCTTTCCACCAATTCTCATGTTTGGTTCTTTACAAGTGACCTCATTTTATCTTGCATTGCTCTACACAATCTTTCAGAGTTCTTTCCATTGATAGTTTCTTTAAAAGTCGGTGGTTCATCTCCCCCTTCAATCTAAGCAGCTGTTGTCACATCAAACTGCAATCTATCATCAGTCATTGGTATTTTCAAGTCTCCTTTAGTTATTGTCCGAGTATGATACATTTGTTCAGTGAACTCATCATATAAGCATTCATCACGGATGATTGCACATCTTCATATCCCTGTCTATGAAGTGTGATACATAACATCGTAGATTCTAGTCTCGAGCTCGAATGACATTTATTCTTATTTTAGGCGGCTAATCAACTACGAATATAGTTAGAATATAAATTAACTTTTAAATACGTGTCATGATCGTCATCATATTTACGACTTCATATATCATACTATATTCAAGATATTTATCTATGTAACTTGTATTTGTATACAGATCAAGTAAATATAATTATGTATAAAACGTAAAATACTATTAAAACAAAGTAACATAAGAGTCAATAAAATTCAAGCCACAAATTGGCTTATTAGGAACCTACTCTAACAGATGTCACTGTTGTGACGACTATAAATAACTCATTATTATGATATGTGATTTGATTTTCGAGCTACTAAACACTTCCAGGGTGACTGGCAATTTTAGGACCCTTCCACACCAATTAGACATTTGTACTCTCAAAACTGCTTTTACCAGTTTTGGTATTTCTCTCCATAGTCAACCAATGGAATACACTAATAAACTCCTTCATAAGTAAATGGTGTTGATCATATCAAACTCCAGTAGTCAAATTCCGCTCTTTAAATTTGACTATCTTAATACTAACAAATAAATCAATATCTGGACTTATCCGTGGGTTCACAATTCATTGCGATTTAGGATAACATTTATCGTTCATCCTGACTTAACTTAATTAGCCCGTTTTATGGATCAACTCATTGATAATAAAAATGTCAAACTCGGTTCTTATCGCATGCATCAAATCATGGTAAGAGCTTCTAGTAGAATTGCCTCATTATTTCCTAGATATCACTGATAATGCCTGCAACAACCAGTAGATTATGGTTAACGTACAATACAGCCTTTCATCTCATATATCTTGATCGGATCTACAACTATTGGTATATCGAAGATTGTACATGAGTTTGATAACGATGTGATGTATCTTTGAGTGATCATAGTGGCGTTGCATATACAACTAGAAACCACTTTACCTTAAAATACATCTCATACTCTATCCTGAGATTTCATGCACTATTAACTCATCAGATAACATAGGATATCTATACACGTAGACGAGCGGTGAATCCCCAACATTGTATTGGACGTGTGTTGCCACTACACTCAATCTCGCCACTTTATGGATGATGGATCCATTAAACAAGTCAAAGTATAGCACTAGCAGATAGAACCTCGGTGTTGTCTCGAGTCGTATGGAATAATGGTGTACAACCATAACCGTCTCGATAAACGACAAATACTTGGAAAGTTCGAGGGTGAACTCATCATATGAGCACTCATCTGTATGTTTGAACATTTCTATGTCCCTACCGATGAAGCGTAGTTCACAACATCACAGATGATATTCTCGATCTCGAGCGATATTTAACATTCTTTTAGAAGGCTAAATCGAGTATGATCGTTTTTAGAATAAGCCGTAACTAAGATATGTATTTCATGATCATCATCATACGTGCAATCTCATATTTATTAAATTGTAGTATTTTTAAAATTTTTATATATGCAACTTGTATAAGTATACGAATAAAGCAAATGTCAAAATTAATAAATTATAAAATATTATTAAAATAAAAGAAATAGGAGCCCATGACGGCGATCCAGCGGAAGAGGAGCGGTGAGAGGCTAGGACAGAAAGAGCTCCTTAACAAACGATTGCAGAAGACTAAGCTGTTTTAGGGAAGCTAGGTTAGAGATTTGGGTAGGCAATATTATTAAATATAATAAAAAAAACTATTACTTATTTAATATATATTAGAGCAGATTAACTTAAACTCGTTAATTGTTTCGGACCCATATCTAGACTCATTGATCGGGTCTAGACCCGTCCCGCACTTTTGACCGGGTTTAAATTCTCTCAGAACGGAGATTTAATGCAAGCTAGGCTTAAACTCGACTCATCATCATCCTTGTACTTAAGGTATTATTTCCCCTTCAGTTGCTCATTATTTGGCTTTTGATGATAAGGTGGAAATGTGACAAGCTTCTCCTTCCCGAGCAAATGGAAAATCTCCTTTATTTTGGCCATACCAAAAATGAACTTGTTGCTAACTTGGATAGGTTTGTTTGTAATATGGAATGGAAATATCTCTTTCCTGATTGAACCAGTGGTGTCTTTTCAAAAATGAACTTGTTGCTAACTTGGATAGGTTTTTATTTTTAAATCAATTATAAAAATAACCGATTTATGATGTAGAATAATGTATTTAGATGTTTTGTAAAATGTGTGAATATTTATAAATGAATATTTAATTTTTTTAATTAAAATAGCAGTTAATTAGCCGTTAACATAATTTTCAAATGTTTAAAATAAAACTCATCGTTAGTATTTAAATATTTTTAAAAATAAATAATCTTTATTTAATTATTAAAATACATTACTAAATTAAATAATATACATATATATAAAATATTAATATATGTAATTAACGAGGTGGACCGTCCACCTTTCACTCTCTTTTAAAAAAATAATAATAATAAAAAGAGTAATATGGGCGTTCCAATGTGGGCTTTTTTTAAAAAATATTATAAATTTAAAAAATTTTATAAAAATATTGCAAATTGAGGTCGTTTATAAAACTAGTACAATCCGTATTTCACTGCACCGGATTCTAACAGCGACGGTTTTATACCCGTCGCCAATAGCGACGGTTTATAAATCCGTCGCTTTTGCGACGGTTAATAACCGTCGCTCTTAGAATCCGGTGCCCTTTCCTTATTATTTTTTTTATTTTTTTTAAATAAATCTGAATCCAGTGCAGTGAAATTTTTTTTTTTTTAAATAAGTCTGAATCCGGTGCAGTGAAATGCGGATTGTGCTAGTTTTATAAACACTTTCATTTTACAACATTTTTATAATCTTTTATTTAATTTATAATATTTTTTAAAAAAGCCGACAAAATATTGCATGATATTACTGTAAATAATAATATTGACGGCGTGCGATTAATGTACTCCGTTACCGTATTTCACTGCATTAAAAGCACGCTGCGGATAGTAATATCAGCAAAATGCATTTATGTGCTGTTAATAACATATGCAATTTTCGCAGCGCACAATAAAGACACGCCGCTATTTGCGACGGTTAATAACCGTCGCTCTTAGGATCCGGTGCAGTCTAGCACAGATTCTCCGCGCCCCCTTTCCTTATTATTATTTTTTATTTTTTTAAATAAATCTGAATCCGGTGCAGTGAAATTTTATTTTTTTTTAAATAAGTCTGAATCCGATGCAGTGAAATGCGGATTGTGCTAGTTTTATAAACACTTTCATTTTACAACATTTTTATAATGTTTTATTTAATTTATAATATTTTTTAAAAAAGCCGACAAAATATTACATGATATTACTGTAAATAATAATATTGACGACGTACGATTAATGTACTCCGTTACCGTATTTCACTGCTTTAAAAGCACGCTGCGGATAGTAATATCAGCAAAATATATTTATGTGCTGTTAATAGCATATGCAATTTTCGCAGCGCATAATAAAGACACGCCGTTAATAGTATTATTAACAGTGTGCATGTTTATATGCGCTGTTGTTAATAGTAAAAGATTTTTAAAAAAAATTGTGTATAGACATTAACGGCGTACATTAATCGCACGCCGTCAATATTATTATTTACAGTAATATCATACAATATTTTGTTGGCTTTTTTTAAAAAATATTATAAATTAAATAAAACATTACAAAAATGTTGTAAAATAAAAGTGTTTATAAAACTAGTACAATCCGCATTTCACTGCACCGGATTTAGACTTATTTAAAAAAAAAATCACTGCACCGGATTCAGACTTATTTAAAAAAATAATAATAATAAAAAGATAAGGGGGCACGGAGAATCCGTGCTA
Organism: Primulina eburnea; assembly: GCF_022965805.1. NCBI lineage: Eukaryota > Viridiplantae > Streptophyta > Magnoliopsida > Lamiales > Gesneriaceae > Primulina > Primulina eburnea. Next base: position 26,601,016 of record NC_133113.1, read on the forward strand.
GACTGCACCGGATTATAACAGCAACGGTTTATAACAGTCGCATATAACAACGGATTAATAAACCGTCGCTATTGGCGACGGGTGTTAAACCGTCGCTGTTAGATTCCGGTGCAGTGAAATACGGATTGTACTAGTTTTATAAACGTTCTCAATTTGCAATATTTTTATAAAGATTTTTTAAATTTATAATATTTTTAAAAAAAAGCCTCCAATGTGTGGCACAAGTGGGTGGGTTGGTAACCCACGTACATTAGTATTAACACCACATTGGTGTTCAAGGTGTAGATGCCCTAAGGGCAAAACAGGTCACCAAATTTTTTTGTAGGAAACAAGCTAAGAGGCAACACCATCGGCCATGCATGACCAGCTTATGAAACACATACTAATGACATTTGAATCCACCGCAAACCGATAAAACTATTATGAGGATCAAGGCAATGATAATTCCAAGAACAATCAGCTTTATCTTCATATTCTGCAGCCACATCTTTCTCCTCATCTGGGTTCCTTGGGATCTAAAGTCTTGTGCCTGTCACACAGATCAGAAAACTATTTTCCACACCTGAGAGTGATGATATTAATGGCAGATGGCAATTTCAAATACCTGAGAGCGAAGATTCTCAGTTTTATCAACCAGAAGCTCGATTTTCTCTCCACGGTCAAGAACCTGCAGACATGGAAAGCTTCAAGTTAAGTCACACAATTACTCAAGACCTGGAATAATCTCCGATTATCTGATAATGAATTAAAACTTTTCTGGAAAAAAACATAATATTCAGATATGTTGAAAATGATTCACCTTTTCAATGTTCTCCATCATCACCCCTTTGACCTCTGAAACCTGAGCTTTCACTTTTGCCAGCTTGCTGATCTCCTCTGGATGATCCACACAGTACTGCATTTGCTCCTTCATTTTGGGCCTACGTTGTGAACATTGAATTAAAAAAAATACTGATTGACAAAAGAATGAATCTAATGAAATAAAGACAAAGTAAAGTGGTAAGCAAAAAAATAATACCCAAAATCTCTGTTCAGGCTGTTGGCCACAGCTGTAGCAGCCTTCCCTCCACTATATTTCTTGGTAAAATCCTCCCTTAATCTCTCTAAAAATGCAATAGGAATCTGTCTCCCAATGGATTCAACAGCCACAACACAATATGCTGTTATTCAAAACCACAAACTGTTAGTTCAACAAAACAAAGTAAAGATAAACAAGAAAAGTAAAGAGCACGCACAAACAAGCTAGGCTGCATACACCATGAACATATTGAACCGCACAAATGAATGAGAATTCCTGATAAAAGTAAAAGATACCAAACAACCTTGGATAAATTGATTCTATTAAAACTTAAATCAAACTAATTAAAAGTTTCCACCATTGCACCGGAAGCATCCATTAAGTTGGTGCTAACTGCAAACTAGTGCGAAAGATCTTCTCGATTATATCACACATACAGTCAGATTTATAGTCCCCCGAAAGCAAAAAACTCAAAATCAAAAAGGAAAAAGCATGTATTACTGCTTAATTAGCTAAAAAATTATAACATGGAGGAGTCCATTAGCATGAGCTCATGCAACCTGTTTGCCTAAACTAAGTACGTCAATAGACTCAATTTTTTTAAAACAAAAAAAAAACATCCACTGAATCTAAATTACAAATTTTAAACATTAAAAAGTCAAATTTAAAAGCATCGATGTAAGAAACTAATTAGAAAATATCTCAATATTAAATTCCACAAAGATTTGAGCTCCTAAATACTAACTCACAGTGAATACACAACCGAATATTAGAAAACCACCCTTAATCATGAACACTCCTAATACCCAAGCAAAGAGAGAACTAAAAACCAAAAAATAACATTCGAAAACAACACAAATAAAAGAACAAACAGATCAGATACGCGGAAGCTTACTGAATCCATCCTCAACGAGATAATTGAAGGTGTGACCATCGCAGTTGTAGGTGAACTTATTGTTAGTAGAAGGAAGTTTCTGAAGGCACTGCGCCGCTATACCGGTGAAATTCCCCGTGTACTCGGTGTACTCCGCCAGGATCACCGTTCCACGCGCTACGAAGCTGTAGATCAACGACTGCTGCCCCATTTCTCTCCGCGCTAAACCCTAGGCCCTACAATCTTTGTCTTGGTATAATTTCGTGTTTGAAACGTAGACGAGAAAATTGTAGAGAGAGAAGATACTCAAAGTAGGTTTGCTTGTTCAAGGAGTCGAGTCTAGAAAGAGAGAGGAATCCGAGAGAATGCGAAGAAAGCGTCACTGTTCCGCATTTCAAATCAAATATATAAGAGAGTAAGTCTCATGTGAGACCGTCTCACGGATCATAATCTGTGAGACGGGTCAACCCTACTCATATTCACAATAAAAAGTAATACTCTTAGCATAAAAAGTAATACTTTTTCATGGCTGACCCAAATAAAAGATCCGTCTCACAAATACGACCCGTGAGACCGTCTCACACAAGTGTTTACCTATATAAAAATAGATAAAAACTTGTGAAGGATGGTTTCATATGTCATATTTGTGTGTGACGGATTTTTTATTTGAGTTATCTATTAACAAGTATTACTTTTTATGCTAAGGCTGCGTTTGGTTTGAAGGATAAAATAAACTAATGATTAATAAGTAAATGATAAAGAAAATGATTGTTGTAAGAATGTAATATATGGTGTTATGTTTGGTATGATTTTTAAGTGTAGGATAATTTTGAATTTTTTGATGAAAGGACAAAATTGTCCTTTCTTCTTTTTTTCTTCTTCCACGACGGCGGCGACGGCGGAGGTCCGACGGCGGCCGGTGGCCGGCGGCGGGAAGTGGCGGGAAGTGGTGGTGAGTTTGGATATAGGAGAAGGGTAAAATTGGAAAATAGGAAGGATTAAGAGTTGGATAAATAATCCTAGAGGGTGAGGAGGTATTATTTTAACCTACTTAGGGTGTGTTTGGTTGAGTGGATTAACTAAGGATAGATTAATAGTCCAATATTTATCGTTAAAATTTTAAGTTGTTTTAATAATCATTTTGACCTGGTTTAAGATCCAATTTTATGGATAATTATTTGATTAATAAAATTGGATCTTAAACCGGGTCAAAATGATTATTAAAACAACTTAAAATTTTAACGATAAATATTGGACTATTAATCTATCCTTATTTAATCCACTCAACCAAAGACATCCTTAATATAACTTAATCTTTCATAGGAGGGATAGACTTGGTTAAATATTCACCCGTATCAAACATGTGATTAGGGTGGTTAAAAAAAATAAGCCCACCTAATCACCCCTACCAAACGCCCCCTAAGAGTATTACTTTTTATTGTGAATATCGGTAGGATCGACATGTCTCACAGATTAAGATCCGTGAGACGGTCTCACATGAAACTCATTCATACAAATATACTTTCCCACATGATCTTTGAATTCTCTTGTCATAAAAAAATAAATATTATTTCAAAATATATTTTATAATATTTATATATATAAAAATATTTTAAATATAATAAGGTTTGAGTAACTTTTTATTTAAAATTAATGCTTAAATTTCTAATTTTTTTTTTTTTTTGTGTTTTATTTTAAAAAATCATTTTTATAAAAGTATTTTGGAAGAAAAAATTTGGTATGACAACATTCCAAAAGTATTTATTATAGTCAGAGAAATTATCTTTGGATAATATTAAATATAAAACTCACGTAATGAAAAAATTATTCTAATAGAATTGGTCCAAATCAATATTCTAGAATAATCAAAGTTGTATGTAAGTGGCTGCTGGTCCGTGTGAAAAAAAAAATTTGGATCGGACCTTTTTTCAATTGGATCCGATTCTTAAAGTCAACAGCCCGAAGGGAACTTGGGCCATCTTGCATATTTTGATATCGAACGGCCCAACCCAGTTAATTTTCATCATTTTGATCATGCAAAGTCCTAATTTTAGGTGATTGAAACTAAAAATGGTAAAGAAAATTTCAAAATGATGGTTTATAAAATGATACATTGTTTTTGCTGATATTGAAGTGATGAATGTCTACAATATAGGGAGATTGGCATGAATTTTAAGTTTTGTTTGACAAGAGGATGAAGTTCTTGAGGTATTTCCTTTGGAGATTGGCATGAATTTTAAGTTTTGTTTGACAAGAGGATGAAGTTCTTGAGGTATTTCCTTTTTTTTAATGTTAATAAATATATAGCATGAAGTTATTAATATGATTTGATGGCAATTTTAGTTGTCTATTTTTTTTTGTTATTTTAATACCGGTATTTTTGCATTCGCATATCCTTTATTTATTGTATTTTTATCAGATTCATATCTGCAGTGAAAAATTAATACTTTTGATATAAAATCGTAATATTTTTCACTCAAATCATCATTTGTTATACAATATATGTTTGACATTAAAAGTAATATTTTCACTCAAACCTACATATATTACACAATATTTCTTCATAAAATAATCAAAAAACAAATGACATTTTTACAAAAATTGATATTTTTGTTATTGTATTTGATAGTTATATCTCTAATCAAAGTGAAGAAAATGGACAAAAAAGCCTAGATTCGAAAGCAACAAAATTGGTAGTTGTATGGAACTCCGATCCAAAGATTATGGATATTGGCTAAAGCCTAAAAGTCTACATCATGACGACCACCACTTACCGCTGGCCAGGAGATAATTTTTGAAAGAAAATAATAAAATTCTAAAAAATATTAAAAAAATGCTGAATTAGTCGGTCGAGTCCGCTCGAATAGGTTCTCGGTCAGACCGGCCGGTCCAATCGGATTTCAAAAACAAATATTTTATGCATTCATCCACAACGATATGACCCTTCAAAATTTATATAATGCAGAGAAGGAAAATTGGTCGTTCAACGACTTGATGACTATATGTGTTCAAATAGAAGGAAGGTTTCTGATGAAGATGAGTGATATTCTTGTGTTCACTGCACAAGGAAAGCCTCCAAAGCAAGCCAAAAGTGAAGGGGAAAGGGTAATGAATAATTCCACCACAACTTTACATCAACAAAGAATCCAAGTTTGCTTCTTAAAAACAAAGGACATATGAAGAAAAATTACACCGAATTTAAAAATTGACTTGAAAAGAAAAATATTAACATTTCATTTGTTTGTTATTAATATAATAACTTTATATCAACTAAAGTGGTTTCTAAGTTATTGTGTTTGTTCAAAATTTATCCAGTATACATCAAAAGACGATCACAGTGAGTTTCCACGAAAAAAAAAAAAGTATAAGCGATATACGAATTTGGTGCGTGGAATGGACAGATGCATTCAATTCTACCCGTTCCGGTATTTGGGAATCGAGTCCATATGGGCCATAATGTTTAATAATCATGTAATATTGTCTCTATGAACTAATTTTTCTACGTGTTGCAATATTTGTTGTTATTAAATATTTTTCATATGATAAAAGATATTATATTAAAACTATTAATTTAGAGATATTTTTTCATATTTTCTTATACTATAAATTTCAAACCCCACCCCAAAAAAAAAAAAAATTGAATTCCCCACCCCAAAAAAAAAATTGAATTAGAAGAGACACGTAATATATATATATATATATATATATATATATATATATATATATATATATATATATATATATATATATTTATATATATATATAGTTTTGATATGCTGCACACCTACCGTGCACACCTATGTGAGCACCGATGAGGTGTCACTCACCCATTGGATGTGATAAATACAGAAAAATTGAACATCCAATAGGTGAGTGACACATCATCAGTGTTCACATAAGTGTGCACGGTAGGTGTACATCATATCAAAATTATGTTTGTATAACGACAACTGACTCGAAGGGAATGCTCGTGGCTTACCTCAATTTGTTGACATAGCAAACACTTTGATTGAGGATGTCCTTTCCTCATAATTTCAAAATCATTCCGAAATTTTGGTGATTTATAATGGCGTTTTTACAAGTCAATCCATGGAAATTAAAATATGGGCACATGTATGGTCTCTCTTTCTTGAGTTATCTCAACATATATACAAATTTCTTTTTCTTACAGAAGCGATAATAATAGATAATTTGAGGAGTCTGTCTCTACAAGTAATAGACAATGTAGTATATTTTAATTATATTTAATACGTTTAAAAATATATAATATTTGAGTTGATTATTTTTTAGCAAAAATAACATATCATATTGTTTGTCCCTTGTTGGATACACATCGGTGACTGGAAGTGAGAATATATTATTGGGATCAGATCAGAGTTTATAGGGAGATCTCAGAAAATATCTAAATTTTATATCATTCTTAACAGTTTTTAGGTTGTTAAAAACTAATTTTTGTAGTTTAATGGCTCCAATCATCTGTACTATCATCAGACAAAATGGACATGTCGCTTTCAGTCGTCGTACGTATCATTAAATTCTCATTTAATTTTCCTTGTGCTTTTACGATTTTAAACTCTTAAAACTGACACACATTGTCCGAAATAGGTAAATTTCTGTCATTTGTGAGTTGCTAAGATACTTGTGTAATCTTTATAAATAGGTCAGAAGTTGAATGACTTGACTTCCAGTATCCTATTTGAATAACTCTGTTGAGCCCAAATTCTACAAAGCGCAAATTGTGTAAAGCTCATCAGCAATGGAAGTCCATTAAATGTGAGAACCCTATTTCATAATCTAGTAAAGAAGTCAGTTGGTGAGCAAGATGGGAGAAGTTGATCCACAGCCCATTATGGATGATCGTGGAAGGTGGCTGGAACTGCTCTGTGGGGTGGAATAAAAGCTGAAAAGAAGAATCAGAAAAACTCTCTCGACAAACATTCAACAAAAGCAGCAGCAAATCTTCTTCAATTTCTCTCAATAGTTTATATATATATATATATATATATATATATATATATATATATATATATATATATATATATTTCAATTTTTCCAGTGTTTTAGTTTCTTCAGATTTTGACATATTCCTCCAAATTTCTTGTAAAAAATATTGTTCAAGTTCATAACAACATAATTAAATTATATTGTTAATTGAATCTCTCTATAATTTTATTATATTCCTCAATTTATATTTTTATCTTTGAAGTCGTACCAAGGGATTAAAATTAACGGTTGAATCGGGACATACGACGCTTAATAAAAGAAGTCAGATCATTCATATTTGGAACAATCACGTACCTGGTACCCCCTGCAAGTTTTCATGAGAAACAAACTCATTTCTGACCGGTGGCAGTGCTGTTAGATCTTCAATGGGTTTGAACACATGTACTGCCAGTTAGGCCATCTCCAACCCATATCCTCTATTTTTCAAAAACACAAATATAATCATAGAATTACATAATGTATTATATAACCGAACTTAATTAATTCGATAAACATAATACAATAAAACATGTATTAAACTCAATTTATTTAAAATAATATGTTATTAATTTTTATGATCATTATCTTGTTTATTATTTCCATTTCATGATAATTATAAACAATTGACTTGTATTTAATTCATGAAAATAATAAAACAATTAAAATAAATTAACTAACTATAAAAAATATTTAATAGTAAAATTAATTAATTAAATAATTTGAAATATAATAATATAAAATGGATCAAAACAAATACATAAAAATACAAAAGGACTATTTTGCAATTGTTATGATGGCATTTCAGTAATTTGGTGGATCTCCGTATTGATCTTCAAATTAATAGTTATCCTCCAAAAATGAAGGATCACTGTTGCAATCTCCAAAATGGAGATTGCATTTAGAGTTGAGTTAGAGCACCAACTCATACTCTATTTTGGAGATTTCCTCCAAAATAGAGATGGGTTGGAGATGCTCTTAGTTTGACATATGCATCTTGCAACTAGAGTTCAAACATTATGCAGCTTGTCTTCTTACCATAACGACTTGATCTTGTAATGCACTTGTCTGAATAGATTGAACTAATCAAGAGGTTTGAAATCCTTAAAGTACAATTAAAATAAGAGATATATATTTTAATTATAACAAAAATTTATGAAAAAAAAAAGATATTTACATACAAATTAGATGTTTAAATTTTTTTTTAAAAAAATAAATTCAACAGTATGAAATCACAAAATATAACTTTTACGTGATGGCTTCAATTTTGTTTTGAAAAAAATTAAAAGATCGGTTTTCTGAAACTATTGCAATTTAGATACCTAGGCTCAAAATTTTGTTTTCAGAAGTGCTAATTTGAGTTAAGAGAGCTCACATACTGACATAAACTATCTATATAATGTAATTATAAGGAAAATGTATTTTTTGGCTAATATATTTAATTTTTTATGATTTTGATAATGAATATTGTCAGTTTTCAATTTTGATAATGTATTTTTAATTTAATGCAATTTTAACCTTTTTTTTTTCAAAAGTGCTGATGTTGCATGAGTTTCAGGTCAGAAAATAAATAAAACTAAAAAAAACAAAGTTATTGACGAGATGATCAAAATAAATAAATAAATAAATATATATATATATATATATATATATATTTTTTTTTTTTTGATATGTTGTACATCTATGTGAGTACCGATAAGGTGTAACTCACTTATTGGATGTGATGAATTATAGAAAAGTTGCGCATCCAATGGGTGAGTGACACATCATCGGTGTTCACATAAGTTTGCACGATAGGTGTGCAGCATATCAAAACTATATATATATATATATATATGCCCGCACATGTACATAAATGTGCTTCTGTAATCAAATTTAAATATTGTTGATTGGTTTCGGGGAAAAAAAAGTCATCAACAAATCCTCATTTTGTTTAATGGATATTGGACTTCTTGGGAGTAATCTACTTGGGTGAATTATAATTTTTATTTCCAAATTGCATGGCAACAACTCTGAGAATCAACTCATCATCATCAATTCTTGATATCTCCACCAAATCCCACCATTTTTTCCTTGTGCTTTTGTACATTTTCTTCATCTTTCTTGCACTTGTGAGCTCCTCAAGTGCTGACTCTGAAACCCTTTTCTCGGATCATTCATCTGCAAAAACAATGATTGATTTCCACACAAGAAAAGGGGGCACGTATTCGAATCCCAAAGGAAGAGACCAAAACCGGTTTGAAGCAAGCGATCACGAAGTTCCCAGTGGACCAAACCCTATTTCCAACAGGTAAAATTAAAACACTCGCTTGCTATGGAGTCTGTCATTTATATGTACGTTTAAATGATGAATGTTGGTGTTTTTTGAGGAAAGAATTAAGCACATGAAGTTGGTTCAATTCACATGTATACTATAATTTTTAATATTGTGCATAAATTCATATATTTTAAACGAATAAATATTTCTGTGAATGATCTTCCAGTAGCTTCTTTAATTATTTGATTATCACATATATTTAGGGCTGAGTGAGCAGCTAATATAGAATGTGATGTGTAGAAAAACCTTTATGAGATTGTTATATATCAATTTTGCGATACGGATTTTCGATAACCTAAACATACATAAAATATATATAATTAAAAAAAACACATCAAAACATGTACACACCCATAAAGGCTTCCAAACAATACCAGGTAGGGGTGATCACGGTGCGGTTTTGCGGTTTTTTTACAAAAATTCAAACCGAATTGCCATATGCGGTCGGTTAGTATTTTGAAAAATTAATCGCGGTTTTACGTAAAAAATCGGCCTTGCGGTTTTGAGCGGTTTCAAGCGGTCGCGGTCGGTTTTACGGTTTTTTTAATGAAAAATATTAAAACATATATTCTAATTTATTTGAAAACAAAAACAATATATTGTTTTCAGATATAAAATATAGTTCAAAGCATATAAAGATCAAAATAGATTAAACAATAATCAAGATTCAAACTAAGTTAATAATTTAACAATACAAAATATTCACAACAAAAATGAAATTTACACTATTTTATCATTTTTTTACATTCAGACTACAAACAAAATATTGTAGCAAAAAAAAATACTTTAATAAAATATTAATATGAAGAATAATTAAAGAAAAGATAAGTTTTATTTGTAAGAATAATAATTTTAAAAATAGTTAGGATATAATGAATGATGATTTCTTTATTTGAATATGTTGTTTACAAATTATTATAATTTTAGGCCAAATATTATGGCAAACGGTTTAGGCGGTGCGGTTTGGTGCGGTTCTTGGCAAAAAAAATAACCGAACCGCGTATGCGGTGCGGTTTATGATTAATATTTTTAATTGCGGTTTTTATAAAATATTATGAAAAACGATACGGTGCAATTCGGTTCGGACGGTTCGGGCGGTTAATAAAAAAATTTGATCACCCCTAATACCAGGAAGTGAATGTCGTGGAATCTTGTGTAGAATAAAGTTTGTTGTCCAATGGTGTCAGCTAACCTGCCTACCCAATTTGACTTAATTTTATGAAAATGGATCCCACACAATTCATTCCCAAGTTCGGTTCCATATTTCCCTTTTTTTTCATTTTGTTTTTTGTTTGACATGTTTAAACAGGACAAAGCATTATACATCATTGTATGCATATAATCAAAATGGTCTTCTACTGATGTTTTTTTTTACAAAAATCATCCCAATGTTGTCTACAAGTCCAACAAATAATGATATTCTTGAATGAAACTTCTACTGATGTTTTTTTTTTTTTTACAAAAATCATCCCAATGTTCTCTAAAAGTCCAACAAATAATGATACGTGTAAAAGCATAAGTGCAATTCCAGAGCGAATGATGAAACAAAACTTGCAAATGAAATGACAAAAGATTCCATTTGCCACATGAACTTTGGAATGAATCCACCTCCATCGCTCACGTCAAACAAGTTTGCAAGGGAAAGAATCTCTTACAAGGTAACCTGAACTTTCACCGATGATTCGGACACAATTATATCTCTCAAATTATCTGCTTTAGGGTGGTCGAATGAATCGATCTTAAGCCTCACATGCAGATGTCTCAAGAAAACGAGTTCTTCTAAGTCTCTCTTTGATGCTGTTAGGACCTTAACAAGTAGATCTCTTTTGAACCGTTTACTCGGGTCCACAATAGAGACGATTTTTGTCACTCTGTCTTCGAAACTTTCAATGGTCGAAATTGTGCTCTTTTTCAGCCTCAGGTAAAGTGCAGCTAAAATGATAACCTGGATATATCGGAAAATTTTAAAAAGAAAAAAGGTTTTATCAAGTGTTGAGATCTTATCTGTGGGTGCTGGGATTCAGAAAAATGTTGCGAGACAGGACGAGAGAGGCGACTCAATCGATTTAGAGGAAACATCTTTAATTTCTATAAAATATTCAACCTAAAAGTCAATTTTTTTTTCCGTAGGGGCTTGTTTGTGGGTGAATGCATTAACCGTGGTTTTTCCTTTTCGATTTTAGTAGAGTTGAATAAAACCTAGATCAATTTCTAGTTGTAGAAAGAAACTGGAGAATGCTTACCTCACTTGTTCCAGGACTAGAGTTGATTGTGCAACCAATGCGGGCAACCCCTTCTTGCACGACAGGCTTGCTTTCTTCTTCTGTGCTCGACTCTTCTTCTAGTGATGTTGAATAGCAAAGATTGTCGAGTTCATCGTACCATTGCTGAGCAATGCCAACCTGAAAAAAGCCAATTGCATAAATTTCACAGCAACTAGAATTCCAAAAAGGTGAACTTAGTGATTAATAAAATATAAAATGTGCCAGAATTTAGCAACTTATACACCTTTTCTGTTGATAATGCCTTGTTCTCTAATTCAGAGACTTCAGCAGCTGCTCCTCTGGCTAGACGCCATATACATCCTTCTTGTGGTTGTTCTACTAGTTCAGTTTGTTGTGGCACACTGATATATAACTCTATATCAACTCTGCCTGAGGAATACAAGCATGAGATTCATTTACCTAACCACCAGAAATAGTAAACAAGGCACATACTAACAAATCTCATGTTCATGATGAAAGGTTAGTTACGAGAGAGATTTTGAGTTAAAAGATCGAATGTAGAGGAAATGTAAAAATGGCACTTAAACAGACATTGACAAAGAGTTCAAACAATCAACTTAAACAAATCATATGGCCTTTTTGGTGCCAAAGGCCAGTTATCTCAGTGGCTGCACATCAAACTTGCCAGCAGTTAAATCCTGGTTTTCTCATACTTAAACCATGATAAAAATAAATAAATAAATAATAGTATGAATTAAAAGATCAACAAAAATTCTTCTGGGGTAACACAAAATTTCCAAATAGACAATAAATACTATCGTGAATTAAAAGAATTTTTTTTAAAAAGTTTTTAGGTCCAATCAGAACCAATATTCCAAAGAGATGTCTGTTTCGAACATTAAAAAATTGCAATATGATTACTCTCCTATTATGTGACCACTTTAGAAAATCCTCAAAATTTAAAAGAGAAGTGAGATCGACGGTAAAAAAGCACAAGATTTGATATGGTACTTCACATACAAAATTGCTAAACATGGAATGTTCTTTATCACTGTAGGCATTTCAGACTTAAATTTGCGAGACGGTTTCCGAACCATCAAAGTAATTTTTCCCAACATGGTGAACAGCAAGAAAAACCAACAGTTTTAGCAAAACATCTTCATGACCTTTCATTTTATTTTTACTTTCAGATTCCCAACAACAAAAGGGCTTTTAAATACAGCTGCATAACTGACAACTGAAATTCTGAATGGGAAAGGGCGCAAGTTAACACTGCTGATCAATATGAAGTAACCAACAAATGAGTATTAAGAATGAAAATCACTTGACAATGGAAGGAAATTGTGCCTGTTTATCATGGAAAGAAGTATATTCAGCATACCTGGCAATAAATTAAACTCTTGTACGTGATCAAGTTCCGGTCCTGGCACTCCATCACTGATAATATGAATAAAATATAAGTTAAGCTAAAAACAAAACCATAACAGAGGAAAGCAATTCAAAGGTTGCAGCAAATTTCTCATACTTACTCAGAATAAACTTGTTCTAAAGGGGGAACAAACCAATAAGGAAGCCCAAGGACTCCGAAATTTGAGAAGGGAAAGCTTATTGCTGATCCAGTTCCTCTATCGAACTTAACAACCGTCTGACCAACTTCAGTATATAAACTCATTAGCACAGACCCAAAATTTAACTTGACATAAAAAAGATAAAAGTTTATGAGAATTAACAAGATTGGGTACCTGTATCACATAATACAATATGGTCCTGGAAAGTTGCTGTAGAAGACATAAGCCCAGCATACGGAATTCCATCGAATGAACAACTAGCAGCAAGTTGCTGCTCTAACCAATCAGATGGCACGTGCCTCGCAGAAATAGATTTATCCATCATCATCTGCCCACAGATCTCCAAAATCTTTGAAGATTCTGCCAGTTCACTGAGAGTCAATAAATCGAAATTATTCTGAGCATGCAAATTGAGAGGGAACAATAAGCCGATACCTTTCACAGTTTCCCTGATAGAGCTTGATTCCAAGTCTACAACCCAAAGGGTTCCAAAACTGTTCACGAAGTGGTACAAGTTATGAAAGGTTAATTTTGTTTGTTTCTTTCAGTTAATAATGTTGCGGGGTGATCGAAGATAGACCAATCAACTAGAGAAAAGTAAAACCCTTCTAACAGAGTAGGTTGTACTGCGAAGCATTGGCGTGCTTTGGTGCATTCCTCCAAGTCGCTATTATGCATTCTTTAAATTACAGACATCACAGTGGCCACGAAAAATATCCCATGATCATATCTAACCTCGTTCATGTCCATTTTAGAGCATCTACGGTAGAAACTTTCAACCAAGTATTTATTGTGCTTTGAGCAATCCTCCCTTCCGACACTTGTTAGCAAAAGAAAGCTCGAGTTACTTCATTAAATATTCTGCAAACTAATATGTTGCATCTAGTATTCTATGTGATCGTAAGGTACCCCGAAACTCAAATGAGAAGTTCTAAAGAATAATGGTTAGGTCTGCTATGTTAATTAGAATGTTGAGCAGTAACGCGGTCACATGAACAAAATATTAGAGTAACAGAGATAAGGTGGATGTGCAGACCTATAAAAATGAATACGCTTTGAAACGAGTATATTAGTGAAAAGGTTGGGGCTACGCCTAATGAAGAAAAATTTGAAGGAGACACGCCCAAGATGGTATGAACACGTACAAAAACGACCAACAGAGGATCCACTAAGAAGATGCGAGAACATGACTAGTATCTCCATTAATGGACAAAGTGGGAGACTAAAAAAGTTATTAACGATTAAGCATGATACGTAGTTACGTACTATCTAAGGATGAGAATAAAATAGGAGATAAAGCGCACAATGGCATAGAAATATCCATATAGTAACCCCACTTAGTTAGATGAAGGCTTGCGCGTTGTTATTGTAATATGGTAGTATCATGCTCTATCCTCCAGGCGTTGTCTCACTTGTGCATTTAAAGTGTAAAGAATCAAATCCCACAAAGACCCAAGAAAATGGTTGACTAAAGAAGGTGTCAATTCTAAAATGCTGAAGTAATTACATACTTCCAAAGACATCCGATTAACATTAAGTGGATAAAGAAACAAAAGCTACAATTTGTCTGATGAAAGCAATAAATGTGTTCTACCTTTGATTAAGGACAAAGAGATCATTATCTGATGCCTTCAGCATATGCCAGGGAAACAAAAATGATTCAGAATTCAATGCTTCGGACTTCAACTTTACAGGCCACACCTTATGCAGAATCCATTTCCAAAAACTTTTATTCTTGTTACCATCAGTCGTCGCCGGAAAAACTGTCTCCACGACCCTCCTCTCCAAATCAGCTCTCCTGATAGCATGGTTCTGATATGAAAGCAAAAGATAATTGATTGACAAAAAAACAGAAATACCAACCAAAATACTAAATCATTAGAGCAGGTAACGAAAAAAGTACAAAATAAGGTGTCACGGACAAAGGTAGAATTGGGTGCTGCACAGGAGTTCTCCCATTTTTTTCCCAGAGAATGAACTAGGATTCATTCGGAGAAAAATTAAATCGAATTAACACAATGTAGTCTAGGCAATGTAGGAAAAAGATGAACTGTACCTAATTTAACAGGTGCATCTCCACAATCATCTATGCTCATGGTGGCAAAAAAAGATATTATCTAGAATAGATAGTGGTTTCTTTTGCATTGAGATCTTCCAAGATACGGATAACAAAATTTTTGCATTCTTCATTTGAAACTTTTTTTTTTATTTTTCATTTGAAACTTCTTTTGCTACTTCTCTTTATTAGAACTCAGTTTTTGAATAATACAGAGTATACACAGCTCAGTCTTATTTGTGCTTTTATAAAATAGGTTATTCTTCACTTATGCTCAAACCCTTTTCAAAAAGATTAAAAGAAAAATTTCTGATACATAGTAGCGCATTAATCAGATTTAATGATATACAATTTTCAAAAAGCACCCGATAACCTAGCGGAACATATGAGATTATAAAAGAATTCATAAATGGATCATTATGAGCAGCTGTGGGGTAATACCTCAGAATCCACAAAATATATGGAATCCTCAAAAGCATGATAAAAGGAAGCTGCAGGGCGTAGTAACTTGGCACTCTCAAACACTCCATCCTCAAATCCAGGGGAAGAACCAATCTAAGAGTTCATCATTTCAGTTATGCATTTCTTTTACTACACCAAATATTTAAATCTCAACAAAACTAGTTCACAAGTCGAAAATTATCAAACCCAAATCTAGCACATACAGCATCCAGAAGTTTCCCACTGCCATTAAACACAATAATCCTATGGTGATTGACATCAGAAAGGAACAAGCGATCGCCACACTCATCAACAGAAATGCAACCTGGAAAAATGGAGAAAAAGTTACACTTTTAGCATCCATGTGTTAATTAAAAGTCATACAGATATAAAAGAAGATAAAATGGTTAATATGTCTAAATTCCACAAGCACTGTTGCTGCCAGGGAATAGCAGAATACTTCCTAATCCAGTGAGATGCTAAACACTGAGAGTTCTCTCTTTTTATACACTCTACCTCAGCGCTGAATCACAGTCTCTGTTTCCAGTTATAGAACCCAATTAGAAACAATGTGCAACAATTTATTCCAGTAAATTAATGTCATCACCAACCAAATTAACCTCCACTGTCAATTCTAGCATACAAACTAACATCCTACCATGGTAATGAAATAACCGAGATCTGATATCACCAACCAACTTAACCTCCAGTAAACAACCTCTCTCCCTCCCCCCAAATCCCCCTCCCGAAAAGCGCAAAAAGGAAAGAAAAGAAGCAACATATAAAGAGACCCATTCAACAAATACACACTTGAACAATAAACGAATGAATATCTTCAAGCACTCTACTCGCATAATAATCACGAACTCTATCATTTATTGATTTCCCAGACCTAACCTCTTATAAGGGATAAATTGCAGAAAGCAGAAGAAGCCTCTACCTGGGAAAGACCAAAGTAAATTTTGTGACGAGGAACAAATATCTAGTTCCTTAACAACTTCAACAGGCTTTACCCAAGTACTTTTCGTATCATGGATAATAGCTCCCTGCATACTTTGTTCATTCAACTCTTGAATAGCTGCCAAACATGACAAATAGAAAGTATGCGATGATTCCCAACATGGAAAAATTGAGCATGTTTCCAATTCCACAAAAAAAATCATCAAAGACAGAAAACAAGAAAAAAAAAACAATGAACCAAGCAAATAGACTGTTATCCAACCCCCTTCCCTACCCCGTGGTCAGCCAACTATTTTAAGCCAAAAACACGCTACTAGAAGAAAATACTAATAAAAAAAACTAATCAATTGCCACATTCAAAATTTAACAAGTACTATTGCTAGAAAATCAATTTCATGCAAGCAAATTGAAAGAGACAAAACTGCATAAATCCTTTGTCCAACTCTGTTTATACTTTCCATTGCATTTTGAATGAGAAAAGATGCATTGGAAAACGCACCTCGTTTAATTAGTAGTTGAATACGAGCAAAGATCATCAGCTACAGAAAACAATTTGATAAAAAGCCCGACGAAAAATATCTTCATATTTGCTCTTTCAGGTCGCGTTTTAATGCAAGTTACTGCACTTGCAGGAGCAGTAAAGAAATTGTATCGACTAATAAATGAAACTATCACATCAAAATGAAGAAAGCAATCTTCATGTTCAATGATCTAGGTCACGGTAAAACACCTTTTTACTCCCTTTAGGTTTGCTGAGCTTCCTATGAGTTAATATCTAAAGAAATCACCCAACTGTGTCTATAAAATCCATAAAAACCTTGCGAATGAAACATATTTAAGACTTATGAAACGATTCATTTGATTTATGTTTTTTTGCCAAAGAGTAAAGAAATGAATAAAAAAGTACTATCACCTTTATCAAGTGCTTCAAGATCAACATTCTTCGCAGGGTAGACCAAAGGATTCCGAAAGCCTTTAGATATAATGTAGCATGGCCCCTTTACGATCTAAATATACCAAAGCAAGAGTAAAGGACTTGGAAAGAAAACTGTATAAACAAAGGGAAATGCATGCATCAATTTGAAAGATATAAAAGATAATATGTTACAAAATGAATTAAGAAGATTTCCATAATTAGAGTACCAAACAGACTACATATATTGCATCTGCATGCTAATATCCTTTGAAGTCAGCCACATAAAAGACTCGTTATATTTTTAAATGTACGTATATATATAAACATGCTTTAAATAATTCATTTGCAACTAATAATAAGAAACTGACAGAACAGAAAATACAGAAAATCTAGAAAAGTAACGTGCAACTTGCTCCTTCAGGATGATGATGTGGACCTTACACAAAGCCGGCACACATAATTTTTCAATTTCTTTAATTTCTCTAATCAAGCAAGGGCACATGGACCGATCTTTCCATCCGTAGATTATTACAAAAATAAATACAACATTATTTCAAAGGAATTTCTTAATGCTTTGCATTTGGAAAATCTTTCTTAGAATTTTCATCTCCAAACTAATTTTAAATTCTGGGGGATTGAACCAATCACAAAAAATCTAAGAAATCTATGTGAAATGTCAAATAGCAAGGCCAGGTCGCCAGGACCGGCGATTCAATCAGTCAACTACAAGTGTACATCACAGACCTCAAGGCTGTACTTGGACAGCAGAATAGGGAAATTAATATATTCTTTGAAGATGATCTGAATAAAGCTTGTAGAAATATCATTGAAGCTTATTGACCTGCCATATTGCACAGCCAGAACCTGAAGGAAGGGGTACCTGCAGTATCAAAGATTAAATATAGCATGTTCGCCACATAAGAAATTTGTCTAACATTAAAATTTCCATTACCTCTGGTGAAGTGATTTTACATTCTCAAACATTTTGAAAGTAATTGGATTTGAAGTAAAATCATCGCCGACATAATCACTAACAAGAACAAGTAAAATTCCATCTTCCTTGAACACATTTTTGCAATCCGAAACGGCATTCAGCCAGTAGTGCAAAGAACCTGCTAAATCATTTATATTGGAGGGTCATTTTGCACATAATTCATAAAGGATTATTGCATGAAACAACAATAAAGTTGAAGATGTCATGAAAGTCAAAAATGTCAGCAGCAGTCCTAGCCATTGCCATAAACCGTCAATGATAAGTAGAACTATTGCAAATGTACCATATAAATTATATATTTTCCTACATGCACCACAATCGCAAAAACAAAATCCAAACAATAGTTATTTCCGATCAACAAGCAACTTCATTCAAGGTTAACACGGGCATGTAAAGAGTGAGTTCAGAGGGAGAAGGAAAAACACATCAAAGGGAGAAGGAAAAACAAACCTGGCTCTCAACACTCTGAGTAAATTCCAAACACCACAACACCATTCAGAATCCAACCAGCACTAGAACCTATTCTTTCATCCAATACTTTTTTCATATTAATATAATTTTACTGTACCCTTCTGCCAAATGCTTTCTCAAGCTTTATCTCCTAATTAGTGCTCATATAAGTTATATGAGCACTAAAAAACCATCAAAAGAGTTTAAAAGACGAAAAGAAAAATGCAGTCGCACTCACCTTTAGGCTTGTGAAGAGATGATTGGACAAAGGACAAAACATCTACGGCCGAAAGCAGCTCGTGTTTTGTTTCTGCTACAGATGAATACCTGCAATAAGCTGTCCGGGCTTCGTATTTCACTTCCAGAATCACACATAAAGATCGCGATAGGTAAAGAAAAATTCAAGAAGTCCAACTCCTTACAGCCCGCCAATTCCGCCCTCCCGTGGAAGCCAGATTTCACTTCAACCGAATGAAAAGCCAAAAGATTGTTGCCGATTGCAGTTAACCGAAATGGATAACCTTTAGCCAAGAATGGGGAAAAAACAGATACCAGTGTCCAAAATTCAACACGCGAAAAAAGAAAATCAAATAACATAAAAAAAAAAAGGAGGGCATGTTAATGTACAGTTCTTAATGAGTTGCATTTCTTTACCGGAATAAGTTAGGGGAGACGGCGAAACTCGAAAAATACGTCTTAGACGTCCACATCTGAGTATCATTTCGCTTTCTCCGCTGATAATTTTGTCGGCGTTCTCAATGAACAAAGTTCAGAGGATTGCAGATGACTAGGTAAATCACAGTGAGAGAAGAAATTAGGTCGATTTTTTGCAAAGAAGAAATCTTTTTTAGGGTTTTATAGTAATTGGGATGGAGAAAGAACCGGCACGAGAAAAGGATCAAATTTGGGTTGGGGACAGTTCCTCCCGACCCAACCGTGTTTTGACTTATGGACCAATTGACTCATTTACCCTCCGAGAATCACGTCACCTTCACCTCCTCTCTTCACGTTTGATTGCATCTCTCTTCTCCTTCGAAGGAACACCATTCCGAACCTTGAAGCCTTCTTCGTTTTGAAAATCGAAAGCTTCGGAAGCCAATTTATCTAAGAGCATCAATTTTTTTTAAGCTCTCTGCAGAATTTGTAGCTTGCATTGCATATCGATCGATAATTGGTGATTAACTCAAAAAAAATCCATATTGTTTTATAATAGAATCTGGAACGGTGTGTTCTTCCAACATTGTATTTTTCGATAGCTAAAAGTGCAATGGCTAGCTATTTCTGATCTCAATTTTCAATAGATGTAGTTTGGTAGATATATTTCTTCATGTCTCCAAAAAATATATGATAAAATTAATCTCAATATGTGGCATTGCAATGTCTAGCTCCTCAGCACAAGATTGTGAACTTCAATGATGATGATGTCTTTTAACATGATACATCTTATTATGTGTATGAGGCTGACTATTATTGAATTGATGACAAAGAAAAAAGACGAGATTGGCCTGACTTGATAGGATGAGTCCAGGTGGTCTTGCTTGATTTGATGGGATGACCCCGTGTGGTTTGACATGGTCTCCCGGGTGGTCTGGCCTGACCTGATGGATTAGCTCGAGTGGTCTGGCCTGCTTTGGTAGGATGACCTCGGGTGGTCAGGTATGCCTGATGGATGATCCCGAGTGGCCTGACATGTTTTGACACAATAAGCCCAGGTGGTCTGGCATGTGAGTACTCTTGATAGTGTAAGATGAGCTTGGGTCAGACGATCTACGCACGCTCAACAAGAAAATGTCAGTGAGACGCCGAAAGGGTTTCTAGCGTAGCTACTCCGAGGCCTAAGTCGGTACAAGGTTCACTAAGTAGAGAAAGAAATTATTAAATGCAGTAGAATACAATATCTCTTTCCCAAATGAGCAAACATGTGTATTTATAAAAGAAGATGACCTCAATTATAGTACATGTACCTTGTTTGTCACGTCCCGATACCGGGGTGAGTTGACATCCGGCGTTGTTTTACAATTATTCAATTGTAAATCAACAAGCCTCGTAGTACAGTGTACAACCAAACCAGTCTTTTTCATAAAACATACAATGTCTTTACAACGTAATCAATTTAACAAACGAGTGCGGAAGCGAATATCGTAAAAATAAAAGATAGCCAAATTCCAAAGTATATCTTGATCAACAGAAACATTGTTACCATCCCCAGAAATGCATTTGCTCTTCTTCTTCAACTTGTTTTTCATTCTTATCTGGGAGTGAGAGGTGTAAGGGTGAGTATTTTGTGAAATACTCAGCAAGTGGGGGCCGATCGATCACAATAACACAAAGATATACATATATAGATCTTTAACAATTCGAAATTTCCGTGTCTCAACAAACGTCGGAACAATAAAATGATAGATACGACATAACTTATATATATTTATGTAAATATTAAATGAATTTCATGTCACAATAATTAGTCACAACAAAATCAAGACATGATATTAACAATGAGCAAACATAACTTAGCATATGCATATAGACATAAATTATTCGTATTGCACTGTTATTTCATCTTATTATCCATGGTGTTACTGATCAGTCCCCTATATGTAATTCCTCTAAGGGGTGAGGCCTTATATCGGTTATTATTACCCACCGCATCAGGGCCATAAACTTGTCATATCTTATCATGTTTTAGGAAAATTTTCCTTTTTACCATTTCTAACTTGAATCATAACAGTGCCTTTAAACATAATTCTTAGAATACACTAAATTGGTGTTTAAGAATATATATTAGAATATAACATGAAATGAAGATAATATAATTTTGAAACGAAAGGAACATGCACTTGAAATTGATTTAAACATGCTTAACAAATTATCAAAACGAAATATTCATATATCAAATCGAAGGAATATATCATGTCGACCGAATTTTCGAAAACATACTTAAATACTTTAAAACATAAGCCCACTTACAGAAAGGTGTTCCAAAATTACGGAAGAAACAAGCTTGAATTTATCGTCCGAAAATCCGTAAATTAGCTAAACTCGTTCGGAATCCGAGCAGTTTTCTTGCCGAAGGGTTTGACAAAATTTTACCGTATGGATGAGGCTGAAATTTTGATATGATGTTTAAAACATATGAAAGTGTAATATGAACGGTGGAGATTAGATTTGAATAAACTGTTGGATCTGAAAGTTTCTCTCGAAAATGAACAGAATTTCTAGCTCGAAAATATCACTCAAGAAAATGTTGATGGTGTTCAAGCTTCAAGCTTGCTCTAGATTGAGAGGTTTATGGTGTGTCTTCCCTCATTCTCAACACATCTATTTATAGGTAAGATTGGAGAATAATTCTTATAATTTAATGCATGCTTTAAAATATTTTAATTATTTTAGTCAAGAATTTGGGCACAATTGTTTTTCAATGTTTTGAACTCATGATTTTTCAATGTTTTGAACTCTTGTTTTTCAATGTTTTGAGCTCATGTTTTTCAATGTTTTGAGCTCATGTTTTTCAATGTTTTGAACTCCATAATGGCTAATAAATATAATACTAATACTAATAATTAATAATAATAAAAAAAAATCATATTCCTACATTCCTCCCTCCTTATTGGAAGTTTCGTTCCTGAAACTTGAGTTTTCTAGATTTTCGAACAGATAGGGATATTGCTCGAACATCTTCTCTTTTAGTTCCCAAGTAGCTTCTCTTTCAGTATGATTAGACCACTGTATCTTAACATAGGAAATGTTGCGACGCCTTAATAATTGTTCTTTGGTGTCCAAAATTCGAATTGGAACTTCTTCATATCTTAGTTTTTCATTCAAATTACTTTCCATCAGGAGCGGTCCAGTTTCAAGAACATGACTTGGATCTGGGATGTATTTCCTCAATTGTGAAACATGAAATACATTATGAATTCTTGACATATCTGGTGGCAATGCTAGTCTGTATGCCAATGTTCCGATTCTTTCTAAAATTTCAAAAGGTCCTATGTATCGAGGATGTAATTTCCCAGTTTTATTGAATCGAACAACTCCTTTCATGGGAGAAACTTTTACGTAAGCTTTTTCTCCAACGGTGAACTCCACTGGTCTCCTCTTTAGATCAGCCCAACTTTTCTGTCGATCTTGAGCAATTTTGAGTCTTTCTTTAATGATTGTTACTTTGTCCACGGTTTCTTGGACAAGTTCAGGTCCAGTTATGGATTTCTCTCCTACCTCATCCCAGTATAGAGGTGATCGACATTTTCGGCCGTACAAAGCTTCGTATGGAGCCATTCCAATACTGCTATGATAACTGTTATTGTAAGCGAACTCAATTAAAGGTAGATGTTCACTCCAATTACCACTGAATTCTAAAGCACATGCTCGTAGCATATCTTCAAGGGTTTGTATTGTTCTCTCTGTTTGGCCATCAGTTTGAGGGTGATAAGCTGTACTGAGAGTAACCTTAGTCCCCATAGCTTGTTGAAAACTTTTCCAGAATCGAGATACAAATCTTGGATCTCTATCAGACAGAATGCTTGCCGGAACTCCATGTAATCGCACAATATTGTCCATGTATATGGTAGCCAATTTTTCCAGATTATAATTCATACGGACAGGTAGAAAATGTGCAGATTTTGTGAGTCTATCTACGATTACCCATATTCCATTATGACTTTGCCTAGACTTTGGTAAACCTACTACAAAATCCATGGAAATATGTTCCCATTTCCATTCTGGAATTTCCAAGGGTTGAAGAAGTCCTCCAGGCCGTTGATGTTCAGCTTTAACTTGTTGACAGACTTGGTATCTAGAGATGTATTCTGCTACATCCTTCTTCATTCCGCTCCACCAGAAATTTTTCTTTAAATCTCTGTACATTTTTGTACTGCCGGGGTGGACCGAAAATTTTGATTTATGTGCTTCAGACATTACTTCCTGTCGAAGATTCTCGATGTTTGGTACACACAATCGTCCTTTCATCCACAGAACTCCCTTCTCGTCTATATGAAAATCTTGTGACTTCTTTTCTTTGACTTGTTCTTTAAGTTTTGTCAAAGTAGGATCTTGATTCTGTCTTAACTTGATTGTTTCTTGAAGGCATGGTTGTGCAGAAAGTGAAGCTAGGATCACTTTACCCATGTTTTTCCTACTTAAAGCATCAGCTACCTTATTTGCTTGCCCGGATGATAGCTTATTGTTAAATCATAATCTTTTAACAATTCAATCCATCTTCTCTGCCTCATGTTCAATTCTTTCTGTGTGAACAAATACTTGAGACTTTGATGATCTGTGAAGATCTCGCATTTGGCGCCGTAAAGATAATGCCTCCAAATTTTTAAGGCAAAAACTACCGCAGCTAGTTCGAGGTCGTGAGTAGGATAATTTTTCTCGTACGGCTTCAATTGTCTTGATGCATATGCGATTACTCTTCCTTCTTGCATGAGTACGCATCCTAAACCCTCTTTTGATGCATCACTGTAAATGGTAAAGCTTTTGTCCTCAGTGGGTAGAACCAGTACTGGTGTAGATGCAAGCTTTTCCTTGAGCGTTTGGAAGCTCTTTTCACATTCCTCACTCCAGTTAAATTTTGAGTTCTTTTGTGTAAGTTTTGTAAGAGGCGTAGCTATTGAAGAGAAACCTTCAACAAATTTTCGATAGTAACCTGCCAATCCTAGAAAGCTTCGAAT
Source organism: Primulina eburnea (assembly GCF_022965805.1). Lineage (NCBI taxonomy): Eukaryota > Viridiplantae > Streptophyta > Magnoliopsida > Lamiales > Gesneriaceae > Primulina > Primulina eburnea. Next base: position 26,625,487 of record NC_133113.1, read on the forward strand.
TTCAGTTACTGTCTTAGGTCTCGGCCAGCCAGTGATTGCTTCCACCTTTTTATGGTCCACAGATACTCCTTCTTTTGAAATGATATGGCCTAAGAAAGTCACACTTTTTAGCCAAAATTCGCATTTCTTGAATTTCGCGTATAACTCTTTTTCTCTTAACATCTGAAGAGTCAGGTGAAGATGTTCTTTGTGATCCTCTTCACTTGGGGAATATACGAGAATGTCATCGATAAATACCACTACAAATTTGTCGAGAAATGGCTTGAATACTCTGTTCATGAGATCCATGAAAGCTGCTGGAGCATTTGTCAATCCAAATGGCATTACTGTAAACTCATAATGGCCATATCTTGTTCTGAAGGCTGTCTTTGGAACGTCTTCTGGGTTGACCTTCAGTTGATGATATCCTGTCCTCAAATCAAGCTTGGAAAATACTGTGGCTCCTTTGAGTTGATCGAAAAGATCATCTATCCTTGGAGAGGATATCTGTTTTTGATTGTGATCTTGTTGAGTTCTCTATAATCGATACACAATCTCATACTTCAATCTTTTTTCTTTACAAATAAGACTGGAGCTCCCCAAGGAGAGACACTTGGTCTGATTTGTTTCTTGTCTAACAACTCTTGAAGTTGTTCTTTTAGTTCATTGAGTTCTGCTGGAGCCATTCGATAGGGTGCCTTTGATATTGGTGTGGCACCTGGTACCAAGTTAATCTCGAATTCTATCTCACGGTCCGGAACCATTCCAGGTAGCTCTTCTGGAAAAACATCCGAAAATTCTTGTACCACTGGAATATCTTCTATCTTGAGCTCGACTCCTTCTTTTACTTCGTTTACCATTGCTAGATAAACTATTTCTCCAGACTTCATGGCTTTCCAGGTTTGAGATGCAGAAAGGAGGGATTTACGTTTCTTAGCCTTGCCATGGTATGTGATTTCTTTTTGGCTTGGAGTTCGGAGTTTGATAATCTTATGCCGACAATCTACTATTGCATGACTCTTGGATAACCAATCCATTCCCAGAATAACGTCGAACTCCACCATGTTAACTTGAATCAATTCAGCGTTGAATGTGTGTTCATTGATATATACTATGCAGTTCCGATGTATCTTATGTGTTTCAATTGTTTTACTGGTGGGAGTAGCAATTCTAAAAGGTTCAACAAGTATCTCTGGTATAAGCCCTAACTTCTTAGTGAATCTCTTAGAAATAAATGAATGAGTGGCACCACAGTCAAACAACACATAAGCTGAAATTTTATTGATTATAATGGTACCTGCCACGACATCGTTTGCATCATCTGCCTCTTCTTGAGTTATGGCAAACATACGAGCATTGGTCTTATTCTCCTTTGGCTTGTTGGGGGTATCATTAGTGTTTGACCATGTCATTTTCTTTAATGGTTCAGGACAATTAGCAATTCGATGTCCCATCTTCCCACAATTGAAGCAAGCACCAGTGTTCCTTCGACATTCTCCAATGTGTCGGTAGTTGCATAATGGACACGGTTTTATGCTTGAGAATGTCATAGTTGAATTGGAAGGAGTTCTCTTGAATGGTCCACTTGATTGGTTTGACCTTTTAACTGGTTGTTTACCTTGAAAAGATTGTCCAGTGAGAGGTCGTTTATTTTTATTTTCATCTTCTCGGCGCTTGATATCAGTCTCAGCTCTAATGGATGCTCCCATTAAATCATCAAAACCTGTGGGTTGGTAAACTGCCAGAGCTGATTGGATACGGCTGTTCAGACCACGTTTGAAACGATGCATCTTCAGGATATCATCTGCCATGATGGCAGGAGCATAGGTTCCAAGGGAGTTGAATTTAGAAGTGTACTCCACAACAGACATATCCGGGGTTTGAGTAAAATTCTCAAATTCACTCAACAATTTTAATCTCAACTCTGGTGGATAGTATTGTTTCAAGAATGCTTCTCGAAATCTTTGCCATGTGATTGGTCCGACTTCTGTCATATTTGCTGAGATTGTCTCCCACCATTTGGCCGTCTTTTCTTCTAGGAATGGTGTCACCACAGTCACTTTTAGTTCATTTGGCACTTCAAGCAATTGGAGTTGTGTCTCAATATTCTTGAGCCAGCCTTGACCAACTTCTGGGTCAGGGTTGCCGTCAAACGTTGGGACTCGATTCCTCCGAAGAGATTCATAATGGTGTTTGATTCCATTCGGTGGTGGAGGTGGTGGTGGCTGATTAATGTTGGTATTTACATGGCTCATTCCTTGGATGGTTGTTGCCACAATGGTTGCTATGGCCATTAAATCTTCTCTGCTAAGGCCAACTCTTGCTGCTGGTGGTGTATCTTCGTTGTTATTGTTGTTGCAATCATTGTTGCGATTGGCATATCGCGGGTTGCGGTTGCTACGATAGGGTCTCTCTGCCATTTCCTACACGCATGAGAATTTCTAAGATGTTTGAATAATTATGTACAAAAATATTGAAGATTAACTCAAATATGAAATCAATCAAGGAATAGATCAAATAAACTTTTTATTGATTCCAATGAGAAGGAAAAGCAATACAAATCAAAGTTTTCAGAAGTGTAATGATAAGAAGTAAAAGAAAGGAAATGGATTATCAATCCTTATTACAAATAGTCACGATACTAAATACTCAATCATCTAAAACCTCGCCATCTCCTAATACTTCATCTTCCATCTGTTCTTCTACCGGTTCTACTTCCGGCTCCAATGCCATAATGATGGCATCCTCAAGATGATGAACATAATTCTGTAATTGTTCATTTTGCATAGTCAAATTGTGCACTGAATTCTGTAGTTCTTGAATGGTTGCCTCATCTTGCTGACGACGTTGATTTTCCATCAGTATACTTTGTTGAATTTGAGACTGGAGTGCTTGGGATTCTTCTAGCATTTGTTGGTGTTCTTTGTTCAATTCAAGGACTTTTGTTTGGGAAGCCTCTAGTTTATTTTTGGTCATTTCGTGATTTTTCTCTTCTGAGTTGAGATAGTAAGCAAACCTTTGTACGTCAGCCTGAAAATGGTCTTTGATCTCTTCTAACTCTTGTTTTTCCTTTTTCAAGTTTTCATATGCCAAATCTTTGGCCAACAATTGCTCTTGGTGTTTTTGTTGCTCTTCATAAAGTTGAGCTCTAAGGTTTGCCATTGCAATCTCGTGGTTACTAAGAGCGAGTTCACGCATACGTTTGGGTATTTCAGCACGAGTACGGGAAGCCATTTCCTGAAATAAAACCAATGGAAAGGCTTAGAACAAGGAGTTTATGATATTCACGATTATTACCAAAAACGGCAAAACGTGATTTAGGACGCTTCATCAATAGAATTTTGTGATTTTCAGATGTCACGATAAGAATAGTGAATATTGTTCATTGGTAGGAAGTCGCTAGGGTCTTGCCAAAAACTGACTTTGTCAAATTTCCTATGGCAATTTCCCAGCCGGATTATGAACCTGGAGGGCTCTGATACCACTTAAATGTCACGTCCCGATACCGGGGTGAGTTGACATCCGGCGTTGTTTTACAATTATTCAATCGTAAATCAACAAGCCTCGTAGTACAGTGTACAACCAAACCAGTCTTTTTCATAAAACATACAATGTCTTTACAACGTAATCAATTTAACAAACGAGTGCGGAAGCGAACAACGTAAAAATAAAAGATAGCCAAATTCCAAAGTATATCTTGATCAACAGAAACATTGTTACCATCCCCAGAAATGCATTTGCTCTTCTTCTTCAACTTGTTTTTCATTCTTATCTGGGAGTGAGAGGTGTAAGGGTGAGTATTTTGTGAAATACTCAGCAAGTGGGGGCCGATCGATCACAATAACACAAAGATATACATATATAGATCTTTAACAATTCGAAATTTTCCGTGTCTCAACAAACGTCGGAACAATAAAATGATAGATACGACATAACTTATATATATTTATGTAAATATTAAATGAATTTCATGTCACAATAATTAGTCACAACAAAATCAAGACATGATATTAATAATGAGCAAACATAACTTAGCATATGCATATAGACATAAATTATTCGTATTGCACTGTTATTTCATCTTATTATCCATGGTGTTACTGATCAGTCCCCTATATGTAATTCCTCTAAGGGGTGAGGCCTTATATCGGTTATTATTACCCACCGCATCAGGGTCATAAACTTGTCATATCTTATCATGTTTTAGGAAAATTTTCCTTTTTACCATTTCTAACTTGAATCATAACAGTGCCTTTAAACATAATTCTTAGAATACACTAAATTGGTGTTTAAGAATATATATTAGAATATAACATGAAATGAAGATAATATAATTTTGAAACGAAAGGAACATGCACTTGAAATTGATTTAAACATGCTTAACAAATTATCAAAACGAAATATTCATATATCAAATCGAAGGAATATATCATGTCGACCGAATTTTCGAAAACATACTTAAATACTTTAAAACATAAGCCCACTTACAGAAAGGTGTTCCAAAATTACGGAAGAAACAAGCTTGAATTTATCGTCCGAAAATCCGTAAATTAGCTAAACTCGTTCGGAATCCGAGCAGTTTTCTTGCCGAAGGGTTTCACAAAATTTTACCGTATGGATGAGGCTGAAATTTTGATATGATGTTTAAAACATATGAAAGTGTAATATGAACGGTGGAGATTAGATTTGAATAAACCGTTGGATCTGAAAGTTTCTCTCGAAAATGAACAGAATTTCTAGCTCGAAAATATCACTCAAGAAAATGTTGATGGTGTTCAAGCTTCAAGCTTGCTCTAGATTGAGAGGTTTATGGTGTGTCTTCCCTCATTCTCAACACATCTATTTATAGGTAAGATTGGAGAATAATTCTTATAATTTAATGCATGCTTTAAAATATTTTAATTATTTTAGTCAAGAATTTGGGCACAATTGTTTTTCAATGTTTTGAACTCATGATTTTTCAATGTTTTGAACTCTTGTTTTTCAATGTTTTGAGCTCATGTTTTTCAATGTTTTGAACTCCATAATGGCTAATAAATATAATACTAATACTAATAATTAATAATAATAAAAAAAAAATCATATTCTTACATTGTTCATAATTAGATATATGCTCAAGCCAAGTCCTCTGACGGCTGCTCATGTCATGTCCTCTATCAGTAGGTTTGGCGACCCATACTATTCTAGTCTTGCCATGGGCACTGATTGCATATTAATTATGCATGGTGACCCATGCTGGTCTGGTCTTGTGATGAGCATTGACCACTGATTCTCATACTAATGATGCATGGTGACCCATACTAGTCTGATCTTGTCGTGGGTACTAATTGTCAAGCTAATTATACATGGTGACTCATACTGATCGGGGTGACCTGTACCCTGGTCGAGCGAGAGGACCCTGGTCGAGCTAGATAAATCCTGGCCAGACTAAATTAATCTCGGTCGGATGACATGAACCCTAACTAACTGATGATGCCAGACTCTACTCAGTTTCTCGAGAGCATCTTAATTGGAAGCTGATTTTACTTTTGGTTCTCTTTTTTGTTCAAGTCCAAAGATGACCATTGTCTTTCTAAGACATCAACATTGAACTTGCAAACTTCTGGGTAAAACTTCAACGTACCCTTGCCTTGGTCAGCCATTATAAAAATTCGTTGGCTCCTTCACCATGACGGCCATTTGGATGGGTGAGGGCGTCCTCTAAATCCAACGATCGAAATTGTGCCAAATAAGCTTTATATTATCGATGTATGTGGGGTATCTGTGAATCCAACTATCAACATTGTACCACATAAACTTTATATTATATTGACGATAGACCTCAGATATTATATAAAAAATGGATATTGTATATTCGAACATTTGAGACATAGTGATCTATATCATAATATTTTATTATTTTTTAAGAATTAATCTATCTAAATTTTTTAAAAAAATTTGATATATCTATTTCGAGTGGGTCTCATGTGAGATCGTCTCACGGATAAACTCTACCCATATTCACAATAAAAAGTAATACTCTAAGCATTTTTATGCTTTTTCATGGATGACCCAAATAAGAGCTCCGTCTCAAAAATTCGACCCGTAAGACCGTCTCACATAAGTGTTTGCTATCTATTTTATATTATATATAAGTCTTACAATTCTTGAGACTCTTAGTGGTATGGTATGGTTTGAATTTTACAAAAAAAGAATATTCATTTCAAATTACAAAAATTTTGAATATAAAAATCACAAAAATATTATTTTCATTTGACTAAAAAAATTTAACAAATTGTTGCAAAAAAACTGCAACTTACCTATAAGTATAATACCTTAATGTACAGTTTGGTACATGGGATAAGAGAGGGATTGATAAATAATCATCTCTTATCCCATGTTTGGTACATTTTTAGAAAGCTCATGATATTGTCATGAGCTCGTGATAAATAATTTTATATAGGGATAAAGTATCCCTTTTATGATATGTGATAATTTTAGCCTAATGAGAAAAACACCACAAATGACTTAATTGCCCTAAATATATAAAAATCATAAACCATATTGTTCTCTCATTTTACTTGTAGGTAGATTAAAATTAAATAAATATTTTTATTTATTTTTATATATTATATAATATGATAAATATATAAATGAAATCGAGATAATTATATAAATGATCTGTATGAATCTCAATAAAATTATTAGTATCACTCGATTAACCTTAAAAATTTATATTTGACTTGGCTCACAAAATTAAGGGCTCAATTATCATATTATATAATATATAAAATTAGGTAAAATAAAAATAAATCATGCAAACACTGTCGACGCATGAACAAATAAGAAATATGAACGCAATCAACAAATTTGAAATTATAAAATTTATTATGATAAGGTTAATCTTGTCATTACAATATAATATATAAATTTAATCACTCTTATTAAAATAATACCAAACATTAAATATAATATCCTACATCTTATTTATCCTTAACTTATCATTATATTATATATCACATGTTTATCCTATCATGTGTATCAAACTATGCTTAAGTGTTTATTTTTTTTAAAAAAATAAAATTACTAAAATATTTTTTTATTCTGTTGAATGTAATAATTATATCTAATTGGTAGAATATTTGAAATATGTTGTTTTAGTTAATGTACTGTTGGGAAGCTTTGATTTGCGTAATTACCGTCAGATTTAACTATTGAAAAAATGATAAACAATGAACCTATAATTAGTTTCAGAATCAAAATCAAGAGTTTGATTTTCATTGATGACAAGAAATATAATTATTGAGATAATGATTATAACATGGTAGAACAATCGAAACACGATCTTTGAACTGATGTACGATTACTAATTAAATTGAAAAATATATGTTCTTGAATAATAACTCACGTGATGGTTTGTTATTATAATATGTTTTTTTTTTTTTTTTGAAACCTATTATAATATGTTGTATAACATGTTTTAATTTTCAAAAAAAAAAAAAAAAAGACAATCAAAAGTAATTTTTTATCTAATAAAAAATTACATAAACCCCTATTTTTCAATAAATTCATAAGTTCACTTATAATTACAATACCCATCCAGTTTTTTAAAATTATTATAATATTTTTATCATTATCTACAAGTTCGTATTAATAAATATATATAAATACTACTGTATAAATTTTTGATTATTAATAAAAAAAAATATAAACTAGTTTTTAACGAAGGCCGGCTCGAATGAAACTTGAACCGGGATAATTAGTTAGATATGTAGAAACTCTAAATTACGTCATATATATATATATATATATATATATATATATATATATATATATATATACGAACTTAATTTGACTTTCTTCCATCATCTTTGGGTCTTCTGGATTCACCTCTCTGTCACGCAGGCCCGATATGGAATTCTCGGACAAATTTCAAGAGATGGCGAATGAATCCGATGATGATGGATCGGAGCTGATACACGAAGCATTTATTTGCTGTGTTTGCCGGTAATTTCGACGGTATTTCGTTGTTTTTTTCCCCAATTTGTTTGCACGAAGAGCCAGTTTGTTTTTCTGGTCAAGCGGCGGTTTTGTTTTAATTTGAGATTCATTGCTCCGATTTATTGATGCAATCATCGTCGGTTTGCCATTTATCTCAATTTGAGAGGAAAAAGGTCTAAGAATTGATGCACAATTTTGAATACGCTCCTTGTGTTTCTATGTTTTTAGTGATGCGTACTTTGTCATGGTGCGAAATCAGGAGAGAATTACTCTGGTGCTTTTATCTCGCTTCGTTTGTCGATTTGCGCTTTTTGATTTTTGCTATTGGGGTCTTCTATTTGCTTTGTTGTGACTTGTGAACTTATTTCCGTTTGTTCTTTCTAGTTTTATTGCTATGAATGGATAGAAACCATCTTGGTTTGTATATCACGCTTAAGTCTTTATGTAGTCTTTGAAGTTTCCAAGAATCTCCGTGGACATTTCATATTGCTTTTACAGTGCATGTTCATACCTTACACTTGTATGCATCCCTGTTTGCTTCAGAAATTTCTCAAGTGTGTTCACGCTTAACACTGTTGTCAATTAAACTTTTTTTCATGTTCTTCTGCAGAGATGTTCTGTACAAGCCAGTTGTGTTAGGTAAAGTTTTGTTCTGTTATACATATAAAGAACCCCCAGGTATATTAGCTTGTAACTAATTATTTCCTATAATATGTCACAGCATGTGGTCATATCTCCTGTTTCTGGTGTATTCATAAGTCCATGAGTGGTCTGCACAAGTCCCGTTGTCCGATATGTAGGAACCGGTATTATCATTTTCCTTCAATTTGTCAGACACTTCATTTGATGCTCTTGAAAATGTATCCTGTTGCAAGTGAGAGAAGAGGAAACCAAATTTTAGGTAAGCTTTACTGTATTATAGTTCTTTAGTATTTGTTGATGATAATTGATGCAAGTTCAGCCAGTGGCCTAAACAATTTGATGATTTTTCACATCGCAGAAGATGAGAAGTTAATGGGCTACTTCTCGCCGCAACTTGTTGTTCCCACTGACAAATTACAACCAGTGATCCAGTCTCCTGATTCTTTGCAACCATGCATATCTCGAGCTGATTTATCACCCAATCCGTGTTCTATAGGAAAAGAGGAGATTCCAGGGAGGATGGAGCAGGTTGGACCTGATCCAGTTCGTCTGGAGACTGGCATGCCGAACTTACAATCTCACAAAGAAGATACTTTGACAACTAATGTTATCAGTGTCAGTGATATAAATATGAATCCCGGAAATAGTAATCTTATAACTCGGAAGCCGGTTTCAGCCGATGAAGTATTGTGTGGTTCCTGTAAGCGTGTGCTCTTCCGACCTGCAGTTCTTAATTGTGGTCACGGTATGATTTGTTGACACCATTTCATTCGGATCTTTTTTGGGGAAAAAAAATTTATTGTCAACCTTATAATTGAGATGACCTCTAAAGTCTAAACCCCATCACCTGTAATATTTTCAGTATTTTGTAAATGCTGCATTTTCCCACGAACAAATGAGATACTCATGTGTGAAGTTTGTCAAAATCCGCATCCGGGTGACATTCCAAAAGTCTGCTTGGAGTTTGATCATTTTCTGGAGGAACAATTCCCCAAAGAATATGGGCTGCGGAAAGGTCTACAGATGAAACAAGAGCAATTTCCTCGTGAGACTCCAAGTGCTTGTATGATTTCATTGCCATTTTAGTATTTTTGGTTGTGTTCCTAGGTATCTTATGGTAGAAATGTTTTGTTTAATTTGCACTTTTCTTTTGCATCTGTTCTTTTATTATAACTATATGCATAAAAAAAGGAATTTTTAATCTGTAGAATGAAAGTGGATAAAATCATCATTAGCAACAGAATTTTCCTATTTCTATGGAAGTCTAATTAGAGAAAGATTCCATTTTATATTTTTGCTTTACAAGTTTAAATTTGTCTCTATGCAGCAAATTTTTCTGAGATCTTTTGTTACCGCCGTTGAAAAATATTTAATTGTTTGTGGACATACTGTAAGACCCTGATGCTAGCCCTGCGCTGCTGAGTACTAATATTTCTGATATAAACATGTGGTTTTCAGGCTCATCGGAAGCTGACGAAAAGAAAATCCATTTTCCACTCTCATCTGGAGAAGATCCTTTGATGTTGTGGGATGCTAGCTCAAAGCTCCATATTGGGGTTGGTTGTGACGCTTGCGGGGTATGTTGATTTGCTAACTCAATTCAGTTATTAAAATATTTGTGGTTCTAGTAATTTGCGCTCTGTTAGTCTGTGAATCTTTTTCTGCTGTCAGCTAGCTCTCTTTTTTTTTGCGACCAGCTAAAATTGTAATTGCAGTAAGGTAGGCCCTAACAAAACCACCGATCAAAAGTGGTTTAGGCAGACCCCATTCTGTTTATGTACACAGAGGAGGATAGGGTCTAACCTCTAAGATGGTAAAAATCTTATCAAACCAAGAAAAGTCATTAAAGAGAGATACAATCTAAAATAAAGGAGCCAAGATGATTGGGAACTTTCACCTGGAACCCTTCAATATTTTGTTTAGCAAAAAACATTACAAGGCTTATAATTCATTGATTCATTTTTTCGTAGCACACTTTCTATTGTTACATGTTATTCACGGTCTTTTATGTATTATATCATCCTCCAAAACTGTCCTGCATGCAGATGTATCCAATAATCGGTGATAGATACAAATGCAAAGACTGTGTAGAGGAAATAGGCTACGACCTCTGTAAGGCTTGTTACTCCACTAGTTCCAAGCTTCAGGGCCGGTTTAATCAGCAACACACCTCAGATCACAAGTTTGAAATCCTGAAATCTAGTACTATGCACGAGATGATGTTGAGGCTGTTAAGAGGACAATTGCAGGCCATTTCAGCCTTCTCTGATGCCCTGCGTGATGATGTGGGAGATTCAGGAAACACCACGCAAATATTAGTTAACACCAACGAAGATGCTGAGAACGATACTCTTATCAGCTCTTCCGAGACAGAGGAAAATCAGAACGATAGCCAGCACCATTCCACTGCGAATTTCTGATTTCGATGTGATTTGAAGCCTACACTGGTGTGATCAACGCTTCTCAAAGTGGATAGCTATTGAAATCTCCGGACTTGCAAAATAGTTGCCGCCACTTCTTTGTTCAAACTGACCGAAGGCTGCCTTCTGAATACAGGCTCAACAAGTGGTATTGATTTATTCTTGTACTCATAAATTATGCAAAGTGAAATTGGTTGACTAAACATAATTTTATTTATACTTAATTACTGCTTTTTGCATAGCAATAAATAGAGTTGTCAATTTTAAAGTTCTGTAAGATTGCGACAAGGGGAAAGATATTCTTTCTTTTGAACTATTAGTTTTTTTCTGATTCAAAGAAAATGAGTTCTTGGATATCCAAGAAATGAGGAACAGGAAATTACTTAGTCCATATTGCATCGTCTATTTGGGAAATTAAACCAGATAATATCTTATGTGATACATTAAATCGTCCCGCCTCTTTCGAAAAAAAGAGTTGCTGATTAGCTTGTTTTTATTTTTGATCGAGTTAATCGGAAGACTATAATGTAAATTATTAGGTTGCATTTGGATTGAGTTAATTGAAATTCATTATTTCAAATTTATTTTCATTGTTAAATAGAGGAACTCTAATCCGTCTTCCATTTATTTACAATATAGTTTTTCATTTCACAATAAATTTGGAATGACTCCAATATTCTAAGGATTTGAAATTAATTGTAATTAGTATAATTGTAGTACGTAAATATGTACTGATTATAGTTAAGTAAGTATGAAGATTTACTTAATTTCTTTTGTACAGTTTATTTAAAAAATAAATATATAAATTTCAAATTATTCCATCCAAACACAACCTATAATTACTATCACTGGTTGATTATCAAAAGGTCAAATTTTATTATTACTGTTTTTTTTAAGCTTCATACCAGTCTAATCTTGCCTTTTCCAATTCTAAGAGAAGTCGCAAGAACTACCTTATTTTGAGATTTAGATCTGCTGTTGTTGAACCTGTGCTCGTGTCGTCTGACAATTTTTCAGATTATCATCTCGTGTAAAAAATGCATAGCACATGGTGCTGTTTTTTCAGCTACAACAGAAGATCCGAATCCCTGACTTTGATATTTTTACTAGAAAGTAATCGTGAAAAGTAACATGTTAAATTTAAAGATAACTTTCCACAGTACAAATGTATATGTATGTGTGTAATACCATCATATTTTTCTAGATTAAAATAAGGTATAAAGGAGAAAAAAAAAGATACACAGCCTTCTCATCATCGTTCTATGTTTTGAAGAGGTTCAATACGCATGGACAAATATTTGAAGTTTTTAATATGCTACCCTAACACTATATATATATATATATACATATTGTTGAAAAATATATTTAAAATGTGTGTATTGAATATTTGAATGTTGAATATTTGAATGTTGAAAATAAGAATTGTAAATATTGAAAATTAGTGTGTGATGATGTAGGAATGATGTATTTTATTTTTGGATTATTTGTAAAGATTTCCTATAAATAGATCTCTCATTTGTGAAGAAAATCACATTGAGTAGAGAGAAAAATATTATAAAGTGTGTAGTTTAGTAAATTTTGAGAGTTTGAGATTTTTACTTTTTACCATAAATTTTTACTTTTTCACAACACGTTATCAGCACGAAGCTCTAAAAGTCCTACATACTTTTCCAAGCTCCAAACAGAATAAAAAGGTAACAAAAGTAATAATATTTATTTTACTGTTATTTATTTATTGTGTATTTATTTAATATATAATATAATGTTATTATTAGAAATAATAAAAATAAATTTTTCAAAAACTTGTTATAAATCCTGGGAGGATGTTAAGACGACATCCCACACTCCCGGTAAAAGGTACGACAAGTATAAAAGCCTACAAGATTTTTAAATAAAATAAATTATGACACTTCATTATAATAATGTGATATGATATACATAATTATTTAAACATGTCTAATATTATATACATCATATTATTACCATAAAATTATAGAAATACATACATTTATTTTTTGTACACCAACGGTCATAAACGGCAACAAACGGCTAGTTTTTGCCCTATAAATATCATCTCACAAACAAATTCAATCACTCCAACTTTCTCTTCTTCTCTAAAAATTATTCTTCATCAAATTTTTCGAAGAAAGAAGAAGATGAATTTCTCAAGATTATTTTTAATTATTTTGGTTATCATACTCACGAGTCTTCTATTTATCGGAGAATATCCTCCTCGTGTGTTTTCTCTATTTTTACAAATGCTTGTAGTTGTTGTTTATCCATTACTTTGTATTGCAATATTCATTAACTAATAAAATGTATCTTAATTTTTTAGTACCACCATGTCAAATTTAACAAAGCTCGAATTTGTTGCGCTCGACATCACGGGAAAGAATTATATGCCATGGACTCTAGATGTAGAAATGCATCTTGAGTCATTGGGTCTAAGAGAGACCATTAAAGAAAATGGTATATCTTCGTCACAAGAAAAAGCAAAAGCTATAATATTTTTACGTCGACATCTCGATGAAGGATTAAAATGTGAATATCTCATCGAAAAAGATCCTATGGCTCTGTGGAAAGGATTGAAAGAAAGATTTGAACATATAAGGGAAGTTATACTTCCGACCGCCCGTGATGAATGAAATATGTTAAGATTCCAAGATTTTAAGAAAGTCAGTGATTATAATTCAGTGATGTATCGAATAATCTCGCAGCTAAAATTTTGTGGACATGAGGTCACGGAATCTGAGATGCTTGAAAAAATATTTTCCACGTTTCATGCATCAAATATTACTCTACAGCAATAATATAGAGTACGTGGATTCGCGAGATATTCTGAACTCATCGCCTGTCTTCTTGTGGCGGAAAAGAACAACGAGCTATTAATGAGAAATCATCAGTCCCGACCCACTGGATCAACAGCATTTCCAGAAGTAAATGCTGTAAGTAAAAATGAATTTAAACCTCGAAACCAAAATCAAATTCAAAGACAAGATTTTGATCGAGGTCGAGGTCGAGGTCGAGGTACGTGGACGTGGACGTGGAATTGGCCGTGGTCGTGGTCGAGGCCGTGGTTTTGAAAACAATAGAGATAGTTATTTTTATAACTCATCTCAAAAGAGCGTCCCAAACCATCCACCGAAAAAGGCATCATGAGAATACAAGTGTTAATGAGAATCACTCAAAAAGATATGAAAGTTCTTGTTTCAGATGTGGTACTCCAGGACATTGGTCCCGTATTTGTCGAGCCCCTGAGCATCTTTGCAAACTTTATAAAGAATCATTAAAGGGGAAAGAAAAGGAGACCAACTTCACTGAACGCAGTGACCGTTTGAGTGATTCAACTCATTTTGATGCTGGTGATTTTATGAATGATTTCTCTGGAAATGATCAACATGTTGGTGTGATAGAAATGAACAATTTTGATGCTGCAGATTTTCTCAATGATTTTTCTGAAAATGAACAATATAGTGGTAGAATATAAATGTACAATAATTTGTTTTTCATGTATTCATATAATAATGTTTTATTGTACAATTATGATATGTGTTATATTTATATATTTATTGTCAGTAATTTTATTTCATTGCATATTTTTTTGAAGTTCAAATATGGAAAATGCTATGAGCAAAGCTGAAGTTTGCATACCCGATAGTGGTACAACGCACACTATCCTCCGAGATAAAAGATATTTCTTGGAACTAAAACCAACAAAAACAACGGTGAATACAATATCAGGTCCTGTAGACTTGATTAAAGGATGTGGTAAAGCACAATTTTTGTTACCTAATGGTACAAAATTTTTGATCAATGATGCTTTATATTCACCACAATCGAAAAGAAATTTGTTGAGTTTTAATGATATATATTCCCATGGGTTTGATACTCGAACAATGAATGAAGGAAATGAGAAATATATGTGTCTTATCACATATAAATCAGGAAAGAATATGTGATTGAAAAACTATCAATGCTCCCTACTGAATTGCATTATACACATATAAGTCCCATTGAATCAAACATGGTAGTTGATAATTCTTCAATATTAACAAATTGGCATGACCGATTGGGACATCCTGGTTCAACAATGATGCGAAGAATCATAGAAAATACACATGGTCATCCACTGAAAGACCAGAAGATCTTTCAGAATAATAAGTTTCAATGTAAAGCATGTTCTCTTGGAAAACTTATTATAAGACCATCACCAGTCAAAATCCAAACTGAATCACCAATGTTTCTTGAACGTATTCAGGGTGATATTTGTGGACCAATCCATCCACCATGTGGACTATTCAGATACTTTATGGTATTGATTGATGCCTCCAGCAGATGGTCACATGTATGTTTATTGTCAACTCGAAATGTTGCATTTGCAAGATTACTTGCTCAAATAATAAAATTGAGGCATCAATTTCCCGATTATACAATCAAGAAAATTAGACTTGATAATGATGGTGAATTTACTTCCCAGACTTTCAATGATTATTGTATGTCTATGGGAATCATTGTTGAGCATCTTGTTGCTCATGTACATACACAGAATGGATTGGCTGAATCATTGATTAAACGTCTGCAAATGATTGCTAGACCAATGATTATGAAAACAAAGCTCCCTATTTCTATATGGGGACATGCAATTTTACATGCTGCTTCATTAATTCGCATCAGACCAAGAGCATATCATAAATACTCCCCATTGCAGCTTGCATTTGGTAAATAACCAGACATTTCTCATTTGAGAATTTTTGGATGTATGGTGTATGTGCCTATTGCACCACCGCAACGAAAGAAAATGGGACCTCAAAGAAAGGTTGGAATTTATATCGGTTATGATAGTCCATCAATCATTCGATATCTTGAACCTCAGACAGGCGACGTGTTCACATCACGTTTTGCTAATTGTCATTTTAATGAGGAAATCTTCCCAATGTTAGGGGAGAGAACAGAAACATACCGAAAAGGAAATTACATGGTATGTATCATCATTGTTACATCTGGATTCAAGAACACAACAATGTGAAAAAGATGTACAGCAAATTGTGCACTTGCAAAGAATAGCAAATCAAATACCAGATGCATTTACAGATGCAAAAGGGGTAACTAAATCATATATACATGCTGTAAATGCTCCTGCTCGAATTGTAATTCCAAAGAAACAAATTGGACAAAGTCATGATGTCGTAAAACGCCTGAAGCGTGGAAGGCCAGTCGGTTCCAAGGATAAAAATCCTCGAAAAATAAAATTCATAGAGAAACACGATGATCACAAAATAGAGAATGATGTTCCTGAAAAAACACATGATGATCACAAAATAGAGAATGGTGTTCCTGAAGAAACACATGATGATGAAAATGTTCTGTCAGAATCACAAACTGACGAGAATCATGAAATCTCTATCAATTATATTAATACTGGAAAAATATGGAACCGAAAAGATATAGAAGAAATCGACGATATATTTTCTTATAATGTGGCAATCGACATCATAAATGATAATGAAGATCATGAACCAAAATCTTTTGGTGAATGTAAAAATCGGCAGGATTGGATAAAATGGAAAGAAGCCATCCAGGTTGAATTGGATTCGCTAAATAAACGTAATGTTTTTGGACCTATAGTCCTTACACCTGAAGGTGTAAAACCTGTTGGATACAAATGGGTTTTTATTCGAAAGCGAAATGAGAAAAATGAAATAGTAAGATATAAAGCTCGACTTGTTGCACAAGGTTTTTCTCAAAGACCTGGAATTGATTATGAAGAAACGTATTCTCCCGTGATGGATGCAATTACGTTTCGGTATTTGATTAGCTTGGCAGTATCTGAAAATTTAGAAATGCGTCTTATGGATGTTGTTACAGCTTACTTATATGGATCACTTGATAGTAATATATATATGAAAATCCCTGAAGGATTTAAGATGCCTGAAGCACAAAGTTCAAAACCCAGAGAATGTTATTCTGTGAAATTACAAAGATCATTATATGGGTTAAAGCAATCCGGTCGAATGTGATACAATCGACTAAGTGATCACTTGATGAAAAAGAGATATGTAAATAATTCAATATGCCCTTGTGTTTTCATTAAGAAAACAACATCCGGATGCGTAATTATTGATGTATATGTTGATGATTTAAACATTATTGGAACGAATAAGGAAATTCAAGAAGTTGTGTCATATACTTGAAGGAAGAATTTGAAATGAAGGATCTTGGAAAAACCAAGTATTGTCTGGGTTTACAAATTGAACAAAAAGAATGTGGAATGTTTGTTCACCAGACAAATTATACAGAAAAGATCATTAAACGTTTTAATATGGATAAATCAAATCCTTTAAGTACTCCAATGGTTGTTAGATCATTAAACATAGAAAAGGATCCATTCCGACCATGTGAAGAAGATGAAGATATTCTTGGTCCAGAAGTACCATATCTAAGTGCTATCGGTGCCCTTATGTATCTTACAAATTGTACAAGGCCTGATATATCTTTTGCCGTAAATTTGTTGGCAAGATTTAGCACATATCCAACAAAGAGACACTGGAACGGAATTAAACATATATTCCGTTATCTACGAAGAACGACAGACTTGGGACTTTTGTATTCAAAAGATGCTAATCCAAGTATAATTGGTTATGCCGATGCTGGATACTTATCTGATCCACACAAGGCACGTTCCCAAACTGGATATGTTTTTACTCGTGGATGCACTGCAATTTCTTGGCGTTCACAGAAACAAACGCTCGTAACAACTTCATCAAATCATGCCGAGATTATTGCACTACATGAAGCAAGTCGTGAATGTGTGTGGTTAAAATCAATGACCCAACATATTCAAATCTCATGCGGATTATCATTCGACGAGAAGCCTGTGATACTATATGAAGATAATGCTGCATGTGTTGCTCAAATGAAAGAGGGATACATAAAAAGCGACAGAACTAAACATATTCCTCCTAAGTTCTTCGCATTCACCAAGGAGCTAGAGAAGAATAAATGTATTGATGTTCGTCACATTCAATCAAGTGAAAACTTATCAGATCTCTTCACAAAGGCACTTCATATGACAATATTCAGAAAGCACATATATAATATTGGGATGCGCAATCTACGAAATTTGTGAAGAATTGTTCATGTCAACATCAGGGGGAGTTTACGTGACTGCACTCTTTTTCCCTTACTATGGTTTTTATCCCAATGGATTTTTCCTAGTAAGGTTTTTAACGAGGCAGTATAAAAACACGTAATGAAGACAATCATTATGATCATCATCACAAGGGGGAGTGTTGAAAAATATATTTAAAATTTGTGTATTGAATATTTGAATGTTGAATATTTGAATGTTGAAAATAAGAGTTGTAAATATTGAAAATTAGTGTGTGATGATGTAGGTAATGATGTATTTTATTTTTGGATTATTTGTAAAGATTTCCTATAAATAGATCTCTCATTTGTGAAGAAAATCACAATTGAGTAGAGAGAAAAATATTATAAAGTGTGTAGTTTGGTAAATTTTGAGAGTTTGAGATTTTTACTTTTTACCATAAATTTTTACTTTTTCACAACACATATAAAAAATTTAGCTCTTTAAATTTTAATATAAAAGTTTAGCTATAATTTGAACAAACAAATTGATGTTTTTAACTCGTTAACAAATTTCATAATATTTTGAAAATATAAGATATTTCGGTTTACTAATTTTTTTTAATAAGATATACTTATCAAATTTAAGCCCATTTTTATTAATAATTACACAAAAGACAAAAACGTTAATTAATTGCTAATGTTGTACGTGTCCTGTTTCAATTTCATTCCTTCCCCGTCAATAATTAGACAACAACGTTAACGTTGTAGATTTGTTACGTTTTAATTTGGAATGTGGGCTACAAAAATAATAATTACCGTTTAGCCCAATTTTTAGGACAAAAGAAATAATAGTGGCCTAATGGCTACAGCAATTGTTTCAAACTTCCACCAAAAACTTTTAGCTTCTATGCCCTAAAATTTCAAAAAATAAAAATATATCTTCCAAATCTCCACCAGATTTTTGTTTATTTTTTTTAATAGTCGAGGGAGAGGTGATATCCAAACTGATAACTCGTTCCAGATTTAGAATCTTAATGTCATATGAGCTATAAATCATCGATAATTTAAAATTTATTATTATTTTTATTTTCAATCAATAAATGATCCGTTGTTAAAAAAAGATAATTTAATTTTAGCCCACTCCAACTTAAATAATTATATAGCAATGTAGAGAGATTAAGTCTTAAAAACTAGTATAGAGAATAGTATATTATTTTATTCAAAAGAAGCCACTATTTCAGTCCTAATATAACTCTACTCTACATTAAAAGAACAATAATTTCATCGTATAATTACATTTAATTTGGATTTTGGTGCTCAAAAGCCCTTAATTGTTGCTATCAATTGTATACTGTCTAGATTGGCCCCTCTTAATCATAAAATTGAAGTTCATTCGGGTACAACAGTCATTTTACGCGCACTCGATGTTTGTAGAAGAAGGATGGATTAATAAAATCTTAGCTAAGTTAATTGAAATTTGAAATTATACGTACAAAATTTGAATTTTTAAAACAAATCATGATTAATTATTTCCATATATATATATATATATATGTGTGTATATGTATATGTATATATGGAATTTCAATAGAAAGCATGCATGTCAAGAAAAGACATGATTTTCTTTATTTTTGTTATTCTTTTTATTATATATTTGTGAAAAAAGATTGAGATTCCTAGTCACGTCAAATGGGATTTGTCAATATATAATTCTTTTATGATTGAGCATGGCCGTGCCTTTTTCTTTCTTGTTTCTTTTTTTAATTTAAAATAATAAAATAATATGATATAATATAATAAAAAGCCAAAAAAAAAAAAAAAGAAAGAAAACGCCATTGTTTTTATTTACCTCTCTTCTTCTTTCTTTTTTTTTCTTTCAAACAGTCAATATTTCAAGAAAGTAAAAAAAACAAAAAAACAAAACTATAAATGTTCTTATGAAAACTAGGAAAATCTTGATTTTCGGAATTCAATGAAGAAAATTAGAGTTGTCAGCTTAACGAATTAGGCAGGGCATGTTTACAAATTGTTCCAGCAAACTTTAAATGTAACTTAGATCACATTTGGAAGGAGATTTTTAATCTTTGCATACATTCTGAGAGTGATTTTAACTCAAAAAACATCACAATACTAAATTGATTCGCGAGACGATCAACCTCAACCTCGTAAAAATGTCTCTAACGTAATAATGAGTGAAGAGAGAAACTAACATACAACAAATGACAAGCGAGAAAAAAATAGTTCATATGTACACCACATTATGGACTGTGTATATACCTTAATCGGTATCTATTCCAGTTAAAAAATCAATTTTATCTTTGACATAAAATACTTTTAAGTACAGTTAATATTATTAGATACAATAATTCATGAACAAATTTTGCAATTTAGACAACACATTGCGTTCAAGACCTAATTATAACAAGATTTTTATAATTTAAATTTATCCAACAAGAGTAGGTCTGTTGTGATACGGTATCAAGAATCTTTGTCTGTGAGACCGGTCAACCCTGCTGATATTCACAATAAAATGTAATACTCTTAGCATAAAAAAATAATATTTTTTCATAAATGACCCAAATAAGAGATCTGTCTCACAAAATACGATCCGTGAGACCGTCTCACACAAGTTTTTGTCATCCAACAAATGACACACTACCTAATAACTACGGACGATTAATTAGACGATATATATATATATATATATATATATATATATATATATATATATATAATGTGTCTCATGTGAGATCGTCTCACGGATCTTAAACTGTGAGACGGTCAACCCTACGGATATTCACAATAAAAAGTCATACTTTTAGCATAAAAAATAATACTTTTTCATAGATTACCCAAATAAGAGACCCGTCTCACAAATACGACCCATGAGACCGTCTCACACAAATTTTTGCCATATATATAAATCAGGGGGAATTATTGCTAAGCACTATATAAACGGCGCCCCCCCTCCTTCCTTCGATATTTAACCTAATTTGACATATAAAGCCCCATTCTCACGTATTCGTGAAATTTATTGACATGGGGAAGTACATGAGGAAAGCTAAAACTGCCGGTGACACGGCGGTCATGGAGATGTCACAGTCATCACCACTCGGCGTACGCACTCGCGCCAAAACATTAGCTCTCCAGCGTCTCCAGTCCACCGCCGCTTCTACTGCTGCTCCGCCTAACGACTCGTGCTACCTGGAGCTTCGCTCGCGGCGGCTGGAGAAACAGCCGCCACCGCATCAGCATAATTCGCGAGAAGATCAAGGACTGGAACACTCCGAGGACAGAACTCGCGAGGAGTGCTGTGAAGCAGCTTTGATTTCGTGTTCGGTAGGGGCGGGTGGTTTGGAAATCGAGGCTTCTTTCGGTGAAAATAATCTTGATACTGAAGCTAACAGGTACATTCACGCATGCAAGTTTTTTTACTCATGTCAGAGTTAACGTGCTCACATATTCTTGTGATCTGAATAATTTTGATGAATTAAAGATATCGAACTATTTTTTCCCAGGCCAGATTATTGTCCATGATTTTCCTTCGTTTTGCTGTCTAAATCTCTGGTTCTTCAGAAATAGTATATCTATATATACATTTGTGCTCTGAATTGAGTTCTATAAATCTTTAATTAGAGTTTTCTTTTTTTGGGTTGGAATAATTGTGACTCGATTTCTTCAATCTCTCCAGTTTTTTCTTCACTGAAACGGATGCTGACTGCTGCAACTGTTTTCAGTTTCAAATTATGTTTCCTTTCACATGAGAAGCTGAGTATTAATTGAAATATCCTTTTCATTCCTTTTCAGTTGCGTTGTTTTAGTATTTTATGTCAAATGTGGAAATTGAGTAAAATCAATCGTACCTTTATTTTTAATGAAATAAACGATCTCGGATTGTGAATCTTTTACTGCCCCACTTGTAAAAATGACAACACATAAGCACATAGGCGGGTACCCCACAAAAATTATAGTTCCATTTTTTGTTTCATTTCGCCTACACAACGCTGCCATGTTTAAACTTTGGTTAGTTTTCCTGTACTGTTGCAGTAGGTAAATGACGACATGATTACTACCCTTTGCTGGGATTTTTGCCCTTGGGATGTGAGAGGGTTCACCAATATTTAGCCTTTGCTCATCACTCACCTAGATTGTGTTACTTTCACATTACATTTTACATTACCCAGAAGCAATATTCGCTTCTCGTAGGATTTGACGGTAAAAAAGGAAGAAATTTATTTGATAAATTTTGTTTGTCTTGTACTGTCATGATGGCAGCTAACCCTTATCCGTGATTGCAGCATATGTCTTCTTGATGGGGCCACCATAAGATCAAAACTAGTACTTTGGGTGGCTCTTCTTGTACCATTCATGCATCCAAGTCTCATCTCATTGTTATCAAATGTTCCTTCATGTGATGACCTGATAGGGTATGGTCGCATGATGTTATTTGAATAGCGGAAAAACTTAAAAAAAAATTCTCTATTATCTTCAGCAGGAGCACTAAGGAAATCACTCCCAGTAATTCAACTAGGGCCGCAGGGACCCCCTGCTCTTCGACTCGAAAGGTGCATTCGAGGGCACCTAGCCAAAGGTTGCCCTTAAATGCTGTTTTCGTAAACATGCCTGCACTGCATGAGTTGGAGGATTTCTTTGCTATTGAGGAGCAAGCCATGCAACGCCATTTTATAGAAAAGTAAGTTGCTTCAACTTCTTTTAAACACTTCATAACTAGGCTGTGGTTTAGTGGAGTGACCCGTTTTGTTCTTACTTTAATTTTTACAGATACAACTTCGACTTTGTGAATGATTCACCTCTCCCGGGACGTTATGAATGGGTGAAACAGTCTCTTTGAGCAGAAATACAATTGCCCGGCAGAGATCTCACGGAAGATGTATAAATTAAATGTTCTGTAGAATACTAGGCATGTAGTTTGTTAGCTATTAACCTTTCAGAAGAGGAGGTTGGGCAGGGAATGGATATAGCAAGTAGTAACATCTTGTATTTGGAGCTTCGCTAGGTTTTTATATTTTGGCAGTGAATGAATACATATTATTCACGGGTCACCTTCAGTAATAAGCCACCATGAAGTTGAAACATACCAGTAGTCAGCCACATATGTCGACGTAGAGAGTCTTGGTAGAACAAGCAGATTGCTGTTGAAAGAAATTGGGCATATGAACCCACCAACTAATCTATACTCAGAAAAAGGCACATGGGTATCGATCCTAGGACAAGAATTAAAAGATGAGCAAGCATCAAACAGATTATTCAAAAATAAATAATAATTTTTCCAAAAAAATCATACATCATGGAATCAGTAAACCAATTCAAATGCCATGTCGATTTCTGCGCTTGAACAGGGCAATGGGTCATGTTTAAAACTAAGTGTAAACGGAGAATTAGCTGGCTAATTAACAGCTACTTTCTTTCACCCGTTCATAATTGTATTCAATTTCTCAGTTTATTAATGTAAGATTCTAAAAAGTATAAAGTAAAAAAATTATGTAACTTGAATGTAATTTAATCAAGCCGTGTTTTGAAAAGGTCTTTTGGATTGTTGCAAAATCGAACTGAGATGATTCAGGTTCTGTATTTCTGACCCATGTCAGGTGAGGCCATCCTTCAATGAAACTTTGTTGTTTTACAATTTATTACTGTGTGTTGTCCCGCTTCTCTGAAACTTGTGATGATAAGGCTGCAGGGTGGAACGAATACATATACGTACATACATCTCTATGTATATTTACATAAATCTAAAAGAATTCATGAAAGACAAGAATCTTGTTGCAAGGTTAAATCTTGTTTCCATTCACATGGAGCACTGCATCGCCCCCCTTGCATTATTCCTGCGTCCAAACGCGTATCTTTGGATTCGGTGATGGTGCCATTTATTTCAAGTGCATGCATTTTTTTTCGTACTACTTATCTCAAAATTGCGTCACAAGTCCTACTTGATCGATCCAGAATATAGATATGAAAAGTGTGTTGTCTGCTTGAAAATCCAACTAGAAGCTGGAACAAAACTTTTGATCTTTGGCTCTTTTAGATTCCATTATATTTCGCTTGAATCGATATAACTGGAATAATGAATTTCAAATCCATTGCGACAAAATTCAAGGTTACATTTGGATCTATGATTTCTAATTTATTTTCATAGTTAAATAACTTAAAAAGAAGAAAACGAAAATTTATCTCATTATTTACACTATCATTATACCAATCACAATGGATTTCAAAAGACTCAAATATTTAAAGGATTTGAAATCCTTTATAATTAGTATATTTATATTATAAACAAGTAGGAAGATAAAATTGAATTTATTTCGTCTAAGTTACGTAAACAATGAGAAAATACTTTTTTCAAATCGAAAAATCCATGGATTTGAAATTACTCAATCCAAATACACCCAAGTGAATTTCAAATCCACTTCATACCAAATCATGTAATTTCATATTAATAATGGTAGATTATAAATATACTCAAGATTGATATAATTTGAAATCCATCGGTCAAATCATTCCCCAATTCAAATATATCAGTCATTCAGTCCGAATAAAAAAAGATTCATTATTTTAAACTAGGTGACCGGACACATGAAGAGAACAAAATGAAAACAGAATTCTTAATTTTCCTTTTTCTCCTCTTGATCTCAATGATTTCTTGATGTCAGAGACTCAGATTCAAGTTTGCAAGATTGGAACTGAGTTATATATCTGGAGTTACTCGGGTCTAACACTTGATAAAGAAACCAAGTGTCTTACTATTGTGTGGCCACCTAATTTTAGGTAGTATGCCTCTATAGTATAATGTTTTCCAATCAAAATGTCCTTGATGTTGCTCACTCAATTAGATAATCACTAACTAGGTTGTTGAATTCCACGAAAAGACTTGCTCATTATACTGTAGTCTCCGTAATAACTGACACTGGAACAATGCAGCAGCGAGGGAAATAAAGAAGGGTCAGATGCACCAGTGACGAAGGTCAGCAGTCAGTTATGTATCACTAGCCAAATCATTTCTTGCCTTTATTAGATTGGACCTGGGATGTAGGGTTCAGTTGGACTAGAGGCCATAAAGAAATCTCACTGCTCACTACATCTAATGGTTTCCTTGATATCACTAATGAAAACAAACTTGCAAACAGATCAGCCTAGCAAAAGTTAGTTCTATTTCAAGTTATACCAAGAAATCCATCCGTTTAAATATGAAGAGACCCGCCTTCCCGAGTCAAAGAACAAGTATAAAAAAGTGATAGTCAATATCTGTTTTTCAATCACCGAAATAAACTTGTTAAACACATAACAGAAGTGAAACAAAAGAACTCTAGTCCAATGAATTAATTCAGACTAAAGCATAAGATTTATTTACATACAAACAAAAAGGGAAAAAATCAGTACCTCACCCTGGGTTATGACTTTTAAGGGTGGTCATGTTACTTTTGTTCCACAGAAGACCCAGAGTCCGGGGGCAGTATGAATTTCACGTCAGACATTTCAACTTCACAGGCACTGCTGTTGGAGACATTATCGCTTTCTGCCCTAACCTGTTTGAGCTTGGCTAGCCGTACAGCACGCAACTCATATCTGAACTTAGCACAAATATAAGGATTTACTTACATTCTGCAAACATGTCATTTTCAACTTCATCCAATAATATAAAAAGTTTTGTCAATGTCCATGCACATTCCAGAGAGAAATACGGATCATGCCGTGAGGTGAAAGTGGTTGATCAAAGCATTCTACAAAACTTTTCATACTTTGAAGCCCCATTTAAAAAATTAGAGTCAAAGTTACTAAATGAGGTTTTCTGAACGAAGTTTTAGCAAAAGGATCGATGGTTTCGATTTCTGATTTCCCGACTTCCCGACTTTACACAAGAAAGGTTCCTTAATGTCTTCTATCCATGAAACTGTTATCCAAGCTGTTGCCTTCTCATCAAGTTTCACGGTCGAATCAATTGTTTTCTTGGTAATAGATAAAAAGAAGAAATCACTTCTTGTAATGGATCTAAAACATGCGGGCCCATATGGTTACAATTTCACTTGCAGATCATTTTGCGAATGCTGGAGTACACAGTTTATCTCAATCTATATCTATTTTCTTGTACCACCATCACTTCTTGCAAATTATTGTTCGATGCACATCAAAAAACTGTCAATAGAAAATATTTCGATTTGAAAATTCTCAGTTTTTCTCTAACACAGAAGATATATATCAAAACCCAGATCTCGATTAATATTGATAGAAATAAGATACTCAGATTGGTCTAGTAATTCTCAAATAACTAATTATTTATTATTTTTAATCTTATTAGTACATAAATGAAACCAGTACACTTCCACAAGTATTTTTGGTGGAAAATGGAAATCAGTGAAAAACTTTAAGAGCGTGCGACGTCAAACCCAGAAATTAACTAACTGTCTTTTTTCTCCTATTAATAGTATAAGACCAATTCAAATTGTTTAACTGTAAGATTTCATTTTTGATAAATGTATTTGAAGTTAGAGATTTCAAATGCATAATAATAAATTTATTGGTTTATTTGGACAACTCGCTTGACGATGGACTTCAAATCCTAAAATAGTTAGTTTTTTAGTCATAGTGGTTGATTTCAAATTCATCTCTCAAATAATCACTCAAATCCAAATCTCCCAATCCAAACACAACCTAAATATATTTGGTTATAGAACACTTAATCTAGGATGTGCAAGGGGCTTGGCCTGTGCGCTAAACTTGTCGTTGAAGACTATAAATTATAAAGTCGAAGATGTAGCAACTGCTAAGGAAGTAAACTATCCGAGTAAAATGAAAGTCTTTAAACAACCAAGGTTCCATTAAATGTGGCCTTCAACGACTAAGGGTAATTAGAAAGACACAATTGCCGCTCATATTGTATTATGGATGAGATTTAGTCAATTTTAATAATTGAAATAACAAAGTGCGTATGATGTTAATCATTTTATCACTAACATGTTAGATTTAGATAGCAGCACACTAACTAAAAACTAAGCAAAAGAATTAAGATGGTTTTGCTTCCATGCCAGATTATTAGCATCACTGGCTACCAAAAAACCGATGAAAACAACCAGTATCAATCCAATGGTTAACTCAACTGCTCTAGTCAATGCAACGACCGTAAGAACCAATCCTCTGATATAGTGGTGCTAACCACATAACAGCATTTAACATAAACAATGTACTAACAGTGTTTCAAGAAAAAATAGCTAGATTAAACAATCTACAGAAAAATGACAGGCAGAGTTAGGAAACTCACTCGGTCACATAACTCCTCACAAGGGCGAAATATATTCTCCAAAACTGCTGTTCTTTCAAATACCGAGGACATAACTTAAACCTAAGCTGTGAAAGTTCCTAGAGAAGCAAATCCAGTTAGGAAGTTTAACTGCAAATAACATTGAAAAAAGAGAGAAAAGAAACCTTGACTCTGGAAAGAACAAGCATCGCGTGATTTTCTTG
Organism: Primulina eburnea; assembly: GCF_022965805.1. Taxonomy (NCBI): domain Eukaryota; kingdom Viridiplantae; phylum Streptophyta; class Magnoliopsida; order Lamiales; family Gesneriaceae; genus Primulina; species Primulina eburnea. The sequence continues at coordinate 26,653,074 of NC_133113.1, forward strand.
CCAATCGGAAAGATCATTCCGTACATTTCCAGAATTTCCACCATCAGCAATACTTCCCTCGCCATCTGCGAAATCTCCAACCCAGCGGAGTTACCACAAATATATAATACGCATATAGTGATGAATGGCGGTAATTAAGAGTGAATACCGGGTAGAGAAAAGCTTCTGAAAGTTTCAATTGAGAAGGATTTGACGAATTCTACCAAGCGATCGGTTACACCGTATAGCTGCTCCTCTTCTTCTTTGATTTTGTTTCTGGAAAGAGATGACGGCGCTACGTCGGAAGCAGGGGCGGCGGAGGAGGGATGGGATTGGGAGGTGATTTTAAGCTTGTTAAAACTGCGTCTGAACCATGAATTCACATCCATGGCCAGCCAGCGCCTCTTCGGAGACAAAACTGCTACAAGGACAAAGGAATTGTTGGGCCCAACGGCTCGTATAATCAGATGGTTCCAGCCCAATCTGTTGTACATCAACTTTCTCACAGGCCCAGTCTATCAAATTGCACCTAAACTTGCGAATAATAATAATAAAAAATCTTGCTAAAGTTTAGGTCCCAAGAGGCCAAGACCCATGTGGTCCCATCTACGTGCCAACTCTTAGTTTCCAAATTTTTAAGATTAAAATTTATAATTTTTAAAGAAATTTATAAATAGATTTTGAAAAAAATAACAATAAAAAAATCAAATAGTCTATTATTTTAAACATGCTGGTTTAAAGTTTAAATTTTCAGCTCTGTCCTCGTTGCTAGCCTTCTTCAAGCAGTGTATTGGTGCGGCCTGTTCTTCCTTAACTGCTGTAATGGATTCGGAATTAGGTGTTCTAGTTGATTCCGCTCTCTTCGAGCACTTAAGGAGCTCCAATGTGTTCTGAAGGATTCAGATAATCTCTTGTAAACATAGTGAAATCCAGAGAGCATGAGAGTGGTCAATAAATATTGCAACAAGTTCAGATTGCTCCAATTCCCTTTTGTTTGTTATCTTACATGATCCCATGCTTTGAACTTTATATTCTTAGATGAAAATGAGCAGATTTATGATTTCAACAAATGATCCCACACTTTCTGCTTTCTAGGCATCCATAGATATCCACCTGAATGATACTTTTCGACGTTGTGTAAGCCATATATATCATAGATATGTGCTGTGCTATTTGCCTAAATAAAATTCACAGTTATCTACAGCGAAAGGTTGCTAAAACCTTTCAAACTAAGCTCCCAAATTTCAACCAAGGCTAATTTCAAATCGCTTCTTCAAAAAACGTTGGCATGAATCACAAAATAGGCTGGATGTGTAGATGTTAACTGGCACTTAGTCGGGTAGACCTTTGAGTCATCCTCTTGTGTCAGGAAGGCCTGAGAGGGTTTGAGCAGAATTGGAGCCTGTGACATCAGCACTAGCTTCCAGGTGGGATCTTTCGCCTCTTTCTCATAGAAGATTCAGAATGCTGTGTTTTCTGAGTGGGAACATGAGGAAGAATGTCTTCTTCTACAGATTATGGTTTGAAGATAAAGCCAGGCCATTTTGTACCACAACCAGGGCATATTTTTTCAATCTGCATTTCATAGACAATGATATAAATCCACACCCTCGTGTGAAAAGGTGAATTTCAAGGCACCATGACAGAGGTGAAATAGTACCCTTTGTTGTGAATTTCTTTTGCAGGCAGTGCTGATGTAGTCGAACATTACAATCTTCATTCAGGCAAAGTTCAGCCTGCTAAAAAATTAATGACACAGATAGTTTTCTGAGGTAGCATCATCTATCTTATCAAAAGAATGAATCTGAGAAGCCTAACACAAAGGCTAATGGGAATATAAATTATAAAAATCATACAATAATTATGTAAAAATAATTAATAAAAGTGGGTTCAAATATTGAGTTAAGACCTCTAGAGGATAGTGTAATAGGCAACTCCTAGTTTGATCAAGGTAAGTACAGAAAATAAATCAGCTGGACTGCTACTGTTGCGGAAGTTTAGCATGAGGAGTTAATTTTGTGGTTTTTATGGTTCAAAGCCTTGTCAACAGCAGCATGCAGACACATATTAAACGATAATAAAGTTCAGCATGATACAAACCTTAACCGCAGCTTCATTACAAACTTCACATGCGGGAAACTCATTACTCCGGAACCAGCTTCGCAGATCGAGAAAGGATCTTACTCAGAGACCGATTTTTCCTTCTGTTGTGGAACAAAGCCACTGATCATTTACCAATTGTTCAAGAGTGTTTTCCTTTCGTGACAGAGAAACTCTTCAAGGCAGGAGGGATCTGGACCACACCGACCTGTGACTGTGAATCAGTGACCGGATGAACCGCAATTCAAAAAACAGAAGTTCCAAATAAAACAGAGACTCGTGCAAGAACTGATTATAGAGCAAGAAAATTAAAGGCAGTGACTCCAAGAATACAGCAATTCAAAGAACATAAGTTCCAAATAGTACAGAGAATAATAACTGTTTTACTGAAGTACAAAGTAATATCGGCCACGATTAATTGCTTCCTTTCTCCATCACATATTGCATAAGAAAACCAAGAGTCCCAAATTCATGTCTAATACCTAGGGACCATGTTCTGTGAGTATGCAGGCATATATCCCAATCGTTTGCCCAAACAAGTTATGAATTACACAAAATAAAATATCTCTCTGCAATAAATAGTGGGTCACAAAGATTTCAAGCAACCTGTGTCTCCAACCTGTGTTCTCAGAGCATCACATTTGGAAATGCTGCCAGTGGCTTCTACATCTTGGATAATAGCTTCGACCTAAAATGAATTTCGATCACAAAGTAAACATCAACTTAAAAAAAAAAGAATAATCGTCGATGTAAAAAGACTCGAACCATTAAGTTGATACGGTGTGCTACATTGTAAACAAAAGCAATAATATTCATAGACATTCACCCTTGCCCTATTTCTATCAAAGAGGAGCAGCATTCTTTGGTTTCTGAACCTTAAATCACAGGGTTATAAAGTACCTATGCTGATTATGATTTAGAAGTCTAAATGACACGCATAATCCAATTACCTAAAATCTGTAGCAAACGACTTCGTCCAATGTGTGGAACAAAGAGGAAATTCTGCCTCGGTTAATTTGACACAAAATTTATGACCGACTACTTTGAACCAAAAAAATAAGACAGAAACACCAAGTCTCATTATTTTCTATCATTATTATTTTATTTATTAAATCCTTCACCTCATAGAGGGCTTAGATTGAGGGATTTGATTTGACATGTGAGACAACTTTATGTGGAGTAAATTTCAAATCCACTCATTTGTTAGTTTACATAGATGCAATGATAATCATGATGGAATTGAAATAAACTCAAGATCCAAATCATTTCGATTTCACTCTTCAAATCTCTACCCAAATCAAATCCTTCCGTCAATAAGCACACCTTAAAAGAAATGCAGGCAGGCATAGAAAAAATTCTTACAATGCGTTTGTAAAAAGTAATCTCAGGCACAGTATACTTTGTTCAAGTTTGGACTGATCATCTGAAACACTATTACTACTCCATAATAAACATTTCCATCAAATCGGTTTCTGCATGCTCGCCACTCAAACTGAACATAGTTTAATTCAGCATTTATTTTTCGAAGATATTCATTAAATAGCTGCTTCTGTGTACCTGCAAAATCACAGATGATATGCACAGCGCATTCTCGACATGGAACACATAACAACAGCAAAAATCATTTGATAAAGCATATTTTTACCAACGAAATCATACAAGCAGTACAAATCCCCACCAAATCAAGGCAATTAAAACAAGCTTCAGCAACACCACCACTTACTGGAAGCAATCATACAAACCTGAGGATTTCCCGGCGGTGTGAGAGAAGACATAGCGAAAATCATCCTCCTTGATGGGGCCACGCGAAAGCAGCGCTTGTACGAGTGTATGATGTCTCTAGACGAGCGCCGACATTTCTACACGGCTCTATTTGCAGATGTTGGGTAAGAGGGAAATTCCAAGGCAATTGGCGGGGAAATGGGTGTGCACGGTCATTATTTTAAAATAATATTTAATTTCAAACGAAAACACAAACTTATGATTTAATATTAAGTTAGTTTTTTTTATTACAATTGAACGAAGAATTTTCCATGTTACACATCAATACAAGTTTTTGCTTAATAAAACTCGATGTCAATGTAAGAGTAGGACTTTTATGAGAATGTCTCGTTAATTTATATTTATGAGATGGATTGATCTAATCCATATTTAAAATTAAAAATAATATTTTTAAAGTTTTGTTGTAAATTTAAATTCAAAACTCAAATTCGAATATAAATTTGTGAACACTATCCGGTTACCTTACTATCCATAAAACTCGAGTTAATAAGCCCTCATTTTAAATTACAACCCAACCACAAAAAATAAATCAAAATATGATAAAATGTACAAAATAAAATTTGTAAATCAAAGTCTAGAATGCAAGAACATCTAAAAAAGAAAGGAAAAGGAAAACGAAAAGTGTTAAGATTGGAACTTGGACCTAACTAAACCCCGAAAGCTAGCTCAAGGGGGAGGATTGTCCAATCCCATTATATACCACTCAAACGTTATTTATCCAACCGATGTGGGACAATTAACACACCCCTCTCACGCCCAATAATGAACATCTGGAGCGTGGAGTTTACAAATGACCCAATTATGGGCAGAACGGGTGGCCTAATTGTAGGTAGTCCAACACATAACGGTGAAACCCGGGCTCTGATACCATGTTAAGATTGGAACTTGGACCTAACTCAATCCCAAAAGCTAGCTCAAGGGGGGAGGATTGTCCAATCCCATATATACCACTCAAAGGTTATTTATCCAACCGATGTGGGACAATTAACAAAAAGCCAGGCAACAACAGAATTCTTCGAGAAAATAATCAATAATTTAAAAAATGACACTAGCAGACAAATTAAGATACACTATCAAATAGAAACAAGCATCATCAGTATTCCTAACGAGTTCATTTCCTATTCAGAAGTTTATTACATTTTAGATTTGGTGCACATTCTCAGCTAATTTTACACCTACGACAATTATACAGAGGATAGATAAACATAGGATAAATTTGGAAAGAGAAGCTTATTGGAATACAACACTTATTCTAGTCCTCAGCCCAGACACCACATTCTTTGTATGTCTCACTCATATCATTCCTCAAACAAATAAATCTACCACTCTAGCATCATAATCCACTTCTTTTGTATTTGAACCAGGATGAGACTCAACACCTCAATCAGAATTCGTCTACTCAACATGAAAACCTCGAGTTATTAAAGATATTCCTAATCACAACCAAGACGACAAACTGATATTAAATCCTCAGTCAAGGTATTATTCTTGATGTTACCAAAAAAATTAGGAAAGATGATAGAACTAGCAGACGACATCTCATTTCCAAATATGTCTCATATTCAAATCTTTATCAGTCATTGTGTACTTTTACTTCAAAAATGTCTAGTGAGATTATTCTCAAGTCAGTTCATGAAGCTCTAGAAATTTACGAGTAGAAAGTTGCAGTGCTAAAGGAAATTCATGCTTTGAAATAGTCAACACTTGGAGTTTGGTAGAGTTACCGCATGGCAAGAACACAGTAGAATGCAAGTGGGTATTCGCTATAAAACATAAGGCAGATAGTATAATCGAACGACACAAAGCACGCTTGGTTGCCATAGACTTCACTCAGACTTATGGTGTTGATTACACTGAAACTTTTGCACCATTTGCTAAGCTCAATACTCTGAGGATTCTTTTGTCACTAGCTGCTAACCTTTATTGGCCTTTACAACAGCTTCTATAAAAAATGCATTTCTTAATGGTAATCTCAAAAAGGAAGTTTACATTAGCCAACCACCTGGTTTCGAAAACAATTTAGGAAAGCAGATAGTGTGCAAACTTAACAAATCACTTCATGGACTGAAACAATCTCCATGTGCATGGTTTGATAGATTTTCTAGAGTCATCAAGAAGTTTGGATATAATCAGGGACAAGCCGACCATACATTGTTTGTCAAACATTATGAGAAATGAAAGATCATTGTTATCAACCGGAGATGATAGTCAAGAGATGAAAGGAGTTAAGAGTATGATGGCAAGAGAGTTAGAGATTAAAGAAGTTGGAAGTTTGAGATATTTCTTGGGAATGGAGATGGCTAGGAGCATAAAGGGCATTTCAGTTTCACCAAGAAAATATACTTTGGATCTATTAGAAAAGACATGCATGTTGGGGTGTAAGCCAAGTAAGGCACCAATCGAGTTGGCAAACAAACAAAAATTGTTTGAAGGTAAAGTAGTGGATGTAATGAGATATCAACGTCTCGTTTGGAAACTTATCTAGTTCTCACGTACTTGATCTGACATTACATCTGCAGTAAGTCTAGCAAGCCAATATAGGCATTCACCACGTCAAGGTCGTCTGGATGCAGTCTATAGAATTCTCAGATACTTGAAACAACCTCCAGGCAGAGGTTGATTCTTCACAAATAACGATGATCGAAGAGTGAATAGTTTTACAAATGCCGATTGGGCTGGTTTTATTTCTGCTAGGAAGTCAACATCACGATATGGTACAGCGGTATGGGGAAATATGGTGACATAGCAGAGAAAGAAATAGTCAGTTGTTGCCAAGAGCAGTGCAGAAACCGAATATAGAGCCATGATACATGAAGTTTGTGAGCTTTTCTGGATTAAGAGAGTACTAAAGGAAGTTAAAATCAAATGCAGGGATTTTATACAACTCTATTGTGACAACAAGTCAACTATCAGTATACTCATAACCCGATTTATCACGACAGAACGAACACGTGGAAGTATCAAGAACAAGTTTGATGAAGAGATTATTAGCATTGAATACATATCCACATCCAATCAACTTGTTGATCTACTTACAAAGGGATTGTCTGAACGCAACCATGAGTTTCTTGTCAACAAGTTCGACCTCAACAACATATACTGTCAAGCTTGAGGAAGAGTGTAGATAAATATATGATAATATTTGTTATGTTTAAATTTTGTAAAATTAGATAGAATGATATTTTTTCTGACCTTTTTTAAGGTAGTTAAATTATTATAATCTATATAACATGAGATTATCCCGATGAAATAATATTCGAGATTTTCATCTCAAATTTACACAGAGCATAGTTACAAATCTGTAATGTATGTATCTTGTGTGTTTTTTGAACAAAGGCATGATCATTTACATTATATCAGCTCTGTCACATCGCAAAAAAACCAAGAAAAATTAGACCCACGCTCTATCTGCAAAAGAACAAATGAATTGCAAAAGAATACAGGCAGCTTGGATACGCAGTACATGAAAACAAATGCCGACCTCAACTATGACTCATTCTTTCAACGATCCCACAAAACGATGCAACAATAAACTTCGTGCTTCCTGCTGCAACTGTATCTTCTATCAGCCATGGTAGAATGGCGTAAAGTAACTTGGATTATGACATTTATTTCAAAACAAATTTCCACTAGTTTGGTGACATCATAGAAATTTAGTAAAATGGAAAAGAAAATGCAGCAGAAACTCTTAACAAAGTCACTAAAAATACACACATATCGGTTCTTTAGAGAAGAGAGTGCTGAAGTTTCAAACCATGCTCAAAACACTCAACGACGCTCTACCTTGTTTCTCCTTTCACTTCAGTTCTAAATCACTAAAGTTCACCAGAAATGAACATGATATGGAAGAAGACTAGCATAAAACATTAGAGTACCTTTGTCACAAGGTGTGAATTTTTGAGTAACCAAACAAAGTACATTCAGCATCTACAAAATTCCCATTCTTCTTTGGATAAGTCTAGGAACTCTGAATTTCCATCTTCAAAAGCGATCTGTCAACAAAAACGAGTTAATTTGCAGAGAACTCTTGTCAAAATATGTTGCAACATTATAAGATTCCTGCCTCACCAGATGCTTTCTCGTGGTATTATCAAAACGTCTTATTAGCCCAAATGACCTGATAAAATGAAAACGTCCAAGAGAACATTCAGAACACAGGAGAAGTGAAAAGAACAGAGGAGAGCTAAAAGATATCATATGGAGAGTATATGAGAGCCGTTTTTCCATGGGCACTAGCCTGAAATTATTTTGGCTAACTTGTACTCTCACCAAAAATAACTATTCCACACATATCGAATTATTCTTTTCATCATATACATTAAAATCATAGGATGCTGAATTAAGTTGGGCATCACAAATATACTTGAGAGCATTAAAAAAGAGGGATATGCAAAGTTATCAAGCACCTACATGGAGACTAATGTAAGAAAATTAAAAATACTTCAGCAGAAGAGACAACAGAACTATATTCATCGACTGGGGATAAAATGCCTGATACAATTCTACAATATAATAACTCACACCTTTTATCAGAAAAATTAAATATTTTAATAACAGAACCGATGCAATTACGGTGCCTCTTCCTTCTCTGAGAGGAAGCATTAAGTAAACCTCCTGAAAAAGAAACAAATGGCAACCAACATTATAGCCAAACACGCCTCAAAAACTTAATCATACTTGAAAACTATGCATTAAAAAGATGAGATAAGAAACTGAGTAGATCAGCCCACCTACAACAGGAACTCCATTTGAATACGCCTAACAAAATATGATATAAAAACTAAGTTCCCACTTAATAAATTCTTCAGAACAAAGTAAATAAGAGAATCAAAGAAGAGAATATCGAGCATATCGAACACTGTGCTTGTGTTTTTTTTTAACACAAAATCTAACACCAATACCCATTCTGTTAATTGCACCAGGAAAAATACAGGTCAAGCATTTCCAAAATACAAATGTCAGTTATGTAGGAGTATAATATAAAAACAAGGAAAACAAGCAAGTTTGTATGATACAACTAATTTCACCTCGGCCGAGTTTCCAGCCACTTGGCATGCCACTATTTTCAATGCAGCGTCTGAAGAAGGCATTTTTGTTCTGTTTGGTTTGACCCCCAGTTTTCGCCGGCAGTCTGCAGCACCACAGTGGCAATCTTGATCTGCACCAAACTGCACAAACCTGATACACTTGTTAGACTGGATTATCGATATAGGGTGCTCTGAGAGACTCCTAGTCCAATAAGCTTCAGGAATATAGAGTATAAGCTCATACTGATAGTCATAGGTCAGATGCTCGCCCATTTTAATATCACGTGTGGCAAATATACCGATTCTTGTCTCACCATCGATCATCCTGACAGAAAGTTGTGTGAGAAGTTACAAAGAAGTGTAAATTAGAGTTGAAACAAGAATCAGCCCAACCATTTCTGCATTTCGGTATTGGGACAAGAACTGTGATTTATGTATCTTGACTTGTTTCCCTTGTATGTGGCATCAATCACCATGTCTCGGTTGATTTCACACAGATAAAAATTTGTTTCTCCACGGTGTTTCATTTTCCATAATCTTTCCTCACATGTTTTATCATCAATAACTGCGATGCAAAAATTATTGCAGAAAGGATCAACTACATCTCAGATTTCAGTATTTCTATAAAACATAAACAAGAATAACAAATGGTTTAACCTTCTCCAACATATTCTATCACAAACTCCCCTTGATTGATATCTTCTTCAGCCACAATGCCCATTCCACATTTCTCAGTCTGTTACAAAAGCACATTAAATCACTAACAGAATATAAGCATCAAAACCTAAATATGATGGCAAAAACTGAATAATGGAAAAAAATCAAAAAGTAGAATAACGACTGAACCATGTATGAATAAGATTAGGCAAGAAAAATTTTCCAGACTTAATTTCGAACTTAATTAAGATTTATTGTTTAAGGGGTACACTACATATCAGAGTCAAGTTTGTAACGTAGATTCTTTTAAAATAAAAAAATTAAGTTCTAAGACTTTTTTGACAAAGTGAACATAAAAATGAATCACCGTGGATTGTATAAAAAATAACTAGAAAAATCATAAATTGGAGACATTCAACACCTATGTTTAGAAATTTTCCCTATTCAGTCTTTACTCCCATTTACCTCTATTTTTTATTTAGTTTTTCTTTTTTTTATCTGAGTATATGATATTGTTATACTTATCGAGTCTGCCCAAAAGCATAAGGCTGTGCAAGGTTTCTAATCTATAAATCATATCTTTTTTATGGCTCATCATACTTCAGTATAATACATTAAATATTATTCCTCATTGACTGGAGTGTCGACGGGTCGTATACATCGAGCTTTACATTGTAACGTCCCGAAAATTTGAAGGTACACGTGAACCACATGCATGCAAGAAAATAAACTTCGTATGTATTTTAATTAAATTGTTTTAATTGCATAAATTAAATATGGTGAGTATGTTTACATATTTAAAATGTACTTTTCTACATTAATGTATAAAAACGGTGTTTTAAAAAGTTATTTGAGACACGATCGAGGAACGGAGTCCGGGGACAATATAAAAGAAAATATTTTAATTAAACAATTATTTTTAATTGTTTAAAGTGCGGTGTATTTAATTGGAACTTTCGAAAATGAGGTGTTTTGTGGTGATTTTATACGCCGAGTCGTATTTTTAAACGGTATTCGATTTTCAACGAAAATATGAATTTTTTGAGAATTCGGCTAATATTTTCAAGAACTTTTTCTAAGCAAAATATTTAAATATTTCTTAATAGGTTTAGTAGGCCTATTATACCTTGATTAATGGGCATAGGCTTGCAATTGAGTTTTAATTAAAACAAAAAGTCATAAACACCTAAAACAAAACCTCATAATACACGCCTCTCCCCTCAGACACACACAAAGACTCTCCCAATCAGAATTCAGCACACACCACAGGTGAGTTTGAGGAGGAAACACACGCCTTTGAGAGAAAAGCAAGCATGGGTTCCGTTCGTCGTCATTCTTTGCATCTCAACTTAATTGCGTGGGTAAAACACGCAAAGACACGCCTTAACTTTCTTTCAAACATCTTTTCACCATATTATATTTATTTAATTATCCTTGCATGAAAAACATGACGTACATATTTTATTTTCGTTTTTTTTTACATGCCACGGCCAAAAACTCATGTTTTAATGATCCAAAACTCTTGTTAATGGTGCATAAAGGGGATGCCATATTAGGGCAATAAAAAGAGATGAATTTCAGAGGATTTAGGAGGCTAGACACGGTTGCACAAGGCTGGAAATGATCAGGTATGATAAGAAACGAAATTGAGAGTCCTAGAGGGTTGGGACTCTTCGGCTAGGGTCTCCTTAGTGAGCCACGGCTGTAGCTGCTGTTAGGGAATGGATAGGAGTCCTACAAGGGCTGTATTTCGGTCTTAGGGTAGTTGCACGAGGGGTGGTTTGAAGGCTAGGAGATCGCTTGAGGGCAAGTGGCACGCATGTGCATGTGTGATCGGGTTTGAGCGGCCGAGACTTGGGGAAGGAACCTATACGTTTACGTGCATGGGTAAGGGGGGCTGGTCTAATAGGGTCCTAGAGGGTTTGGTTAGAGTCCTAGGAGGGTCGACTAGGGTCTGGACCAAGTGGTTAAAGGCTGGAATCGAAATAGCATATGATTGAATCACACTAGAACTAGGACTCCATGTGCAGAAAAATTCAATACCTTCCTAAGCTTGTTCAAGGGTCTTGATTGGCTTGAATTCGATTGAATATGGTTTAGTTATGTGTTAGGAAGCTTTGGTTCAAGTTTGGTTAAGATTCGAGTCCATACGAGTCAAAATCGGGATGTATGTCTAAGTTTAAAAACGGATTGGGAAACCCATCGAAAAGCTAAAGTTTAAGCCTAAAAAATATTTATGGGAGTGTCTTAATGTATTAGGATAAGTTTGGGACGATTTGGGACGTCGTTCCAAGATCTAAGGATAAATACAGAAAAATATGCTACTAGGGTTAAAACGGTCATTTTACACCCAAAAATGTTAGACGTCCTGACAGTGCCCTGAATGTTGTAAATAATGATAACATGTTTATTTTGAATGTTTATGAAATTTTATAATGAAAATATGAAACGTTGAAGGAAGTGAAATAATTGTGACTAATACGATGATATGTAAGGCCAAGACTCAGTTGACGGCTGAGAGTATCACTGATGTCCCCGCCGCCCAGTACTATGGTTACATGTAGATGGATCCATTGACCTTCAGCTAATGCGAAAGTCACAATTACGATCTGAATTCAATGAAAGGAAAACGTATACATATATGATGAAAATGAATATGTTTATGATGATATGAAAAATGTTTAAGTTTATGCATGATTACGAAATGTTATTTTAAATAAAAATATTTTCACTGTTGTATGTGATTGTATACGTATTATTTGTCATAGAGATTATGATTTGCTGAGTCATTAGACTCACTAGGTGTGATGGATGCAGGTGAGCATGATATTGATGTTAGTGGAGGTATTGATGGTTGATCTTACTGGACTGAAGGTGCACATAACTCGAGGATCATCGCTTGTTTTTCGCATTTATGATTTAAAGTTTATGTTAAAGATTTTTACGACTGTTATTATGCTTTTGAGTGGTTTTTGAAGAGGTTGTTAGAGTTAGCTTTATTTTGAAATATTGATAAGTTAGGATTGACAAATGTTTGACGATTTTGAGGTTTTAAACTATTTCATTTGAAATTTCAAATATGGTTGGTTGTTTTATTTTTAAATTGGTGCAAATGTATGTGTATATATATATATATATATATATATGTATGTATGTATGTATGTATGTATGTATGTATGTGTGTGTTTGTGTGTCTATTTTCGGCCGAATAGATTAGAGGTAAAAAAAAATTCAAGTAGTTTTTAAGAAATACGTGTAGTGGGCATTTCATACATATTGCTTCTCACAGCCTAACACATAGAGTCGCAACAGATAGTTGCTGAAGTATATTCATTCAACAATACTTAGCACAACCATGTATTGTTTCCTACCTTATGGTGTACAACAAATAAATTTAATTTTGAAAATAATACATGAGAAGGGCATAAACCTTGGTTCTTTCATTCAAACACACATATTATTGTTACATTGTAATCTCATGTATAAACTTGTTTTGCTACTTATCAAAGCTGGAAATACCATACACATAAACTAGAAAGAGAAATATTACAAATTTATTTGAAATAAAATGAAAAGTTTGAATGATGTTTTCATCTTCTTTTTCTATCTTGATAAATATAAACGTCTTGATGGATTTGAAATCCAAACTTCAATCTTGAATTGTTTCTTTCTCTTACTGTCAGTTGTGGCCGACAATGTCTTGTAGTAGTTGGTTGAGTGGTCCATTCTTTTATTAGCTAATGGTCCAATATTCCATTAATTAGTGGACCTATCTTTTTGTGGTAATGAGTCATATCTCACATGCCTTCTTTATTTCTGTCGGGAAATCTTTTTCTTTCGAGTTCCTTGAGAAAATTGTTTTTTGTGTGGTCCCTCACCACTTGGTCATATTTCTACAAGATGTTTTCAACCAGTTTTTGTTCGAAAGCCTTTATCGAATTTTGGCTCATTTTTTTCGGGCAATCCAGGCAGATGATTTCTAACTAACTTCCTACATGAGTCATGTTACAAAATTTCTGGCGAGTTTTTTTGTTTTGCGGCAGCTTGTTGTTCGACGGAAGATTTATTTTCTTTTCAAATATGTATTCTACAAGACTTGTAGTTTTCTCTGTAATATTATTTAACAGAAATATCCATTTACAAAATTTTAATAAAAATTAAATAGAAACTTGACTATGTCCATCAATGTAAGACAGACCCATAGACCTCATGTTCTCCTGGTAGAGATGTCATATTCGTAGAATGAAGCAACAATGAATGTTTCTTTGCTGGAGGAGGATCTTTGATAAATTTCTAAATATTTATATTTGGTCTCCTTAGCTTGATAAAATGAATAGCCTCATATAAGTCCTTTTCAGCTGGTTCTGGTGTTACACTGAAGAAGTATATCTGTAGAATATATCATCTGGACTTTGCTCATGTTTCATGAACAACTTCATGGATTCATCTTTGAAAATGATGATATTTCTGGGAAGCTAGGTGAAGTAATATAAACCGAGGCTAAAGCCCCATTATTACAATGCGTTGACTTCCTTAGATAGAAATTTAGTTTCATCTCGTACCCTTGGATATTTTCCAGTTATATCAACCCGGATTGTGGCTGTATTGATACATATTATTGTTCTCAATTTCTCTCGATTCTGTTGATATACTTGAAATTAAGAAATTATAAACTCGTTAGTACCAACCTTAGATTTACTCTTATCGGTTTAAGATATAAGATTGATATCTCTCTCTTTAATTCTTGAGATGAATGATCGACTTAAAGACTTGAGATAACTATCATTTGCTGGTTCATAAGCATTAATATGAAAATTTTATTTTAATATTCAATTGGTTACAATTGATAACATGTTATAAATTATAAAAGAGAATAGATATTTTTTTTTTTGTAATTTTCATGAACTAAAGGGAACATAGCAAAAAAAAAAAATAAACATTTTTAAAGAAATCATCGTGTCACAAAAGAAATCATCTATTACATGCAACAATTTATCAATAAGGCCACGTTTGGTACTTGGGATTAGGGTAGGATTACACTTTTAGTCAAGTGTTTGGTACGTTTTTAACTCAACCACTAGTAACCATGGGCCAAGAAATGTGCACTGTTCAACCGTGAAAAAGCAAGAATTAAATCCCAAATTGAAGAATGTATTCTCTGTCCTCATTTCCACAGTACGATAGACAACTTCTTTCTTTTCCAAAAATACCCTTCGCCATACTTTAAACGAAACTTCCCATTTCTTACACATTTGTTCTCTTGTACTGAAAATGGCCGCCGTCGTCGTTGGATGAGGTTTATGACAGAATGTCCATTGAAGTCCACTTCCACCTTGCAAACTCTCTTTGAATTCGTTACTATTACCAAGTAAATTTTGTATTGAAGAAAATATTCTTAACTTCTCGACGAATTTTTTTTATTTGTTACAAGTTAATTACCTTTGGACTTATTTGGAAACAAAATGTTGCGAGCTCACATTTTCTTCAAGTTGTGCTCTAACTATTGAACTCTGTCAGCGACTGTTAAGCGCAATCAAACATTTCATTCTTCAATCGTAGATTAAAAGTTTTATCTGATAATACATTAGTTAAAGAGATTGTTGAAGGCACGACGTAAAGGACGGCAACAGAGCATTACTCCTCTACTGTTTTTTTTTTAATTTCTTACTTCTTCATTGTGATTTTCATAATTTTTTTTTGATAAATTGTAATGCATAATTTACTTTTGTTCAATTGTAATCGAATGCATATGATTCCTCATATCCCTCAAAGTCCATAGTTGGCAAACACGCTTTCCCTTGAGTAACTGTGGTTTTATTCATGTTTTCTTCATATTTCTCTTTTGTGCGACTAAATTTGAATATGTTGTCATTTGTTGAGTGTGACAAGATGGACATGAAACGTAAAAACCTTCTACTGGTTGTAATGGTACAACAACTGTTGGTTAGAAATTTATTGATGTTGTGTCTTTTAATCTGACCACGTCCGAGAATGGTTGCCCGTCGACATCATGCCACTCGTAATACACCTGTTTCGTACATCATGACACAAAGAATCAATGCTCAATTTAGTCATTTGAATATGATTATTGATGCGGGTGATGTTCAATGTGTGTTGAACTTGAGAATGAATTGAAATGCATTTGTAAGGTTGTGCTATCTTTTAATGCACATAGGAGGACAATGTTTTTGTCTATATTGGCATACCATAAAAAAATCGAGTAACCAGTCACGATTATATGCGTAGTAGACAGTCAGCGCACATTTTCATGAAGTTATGCGTCCGTTGTTAAAGTTGTATGCGTTACTTCTTGTGAAGCCTACCCCTGTGGATGAGACATGTGACAGCGATCCTTGGAAATGTTTTGAGGTATTATTTTGTTCGAAAATTGTTTGGGTTGTTATATTGTCGATAAAATATGTTTGAGTTAAAGTAAGTATTGGTTAACTCTTATTTATCTCGTATCATATTTTTTAAAGGGTTTTCTAGGTGCATTAGATGGCACTCATATCGGCGTACACGTTCGTGCCAGAGACAAAGCGAAATATAGAACCAGAAAATGAACTATTGCGGTTAACATGTTAGGGGTTTGTGATCGAAATATGAACTTTATTGCTCTTACTGGTTGGGAGGGATCTGCTGCTGATGCCAGAGTTTTAATAGATGCATTAACTCTGCATGATGCATTTAAGGTTCCAAGAGGTTATCTATGAATAAATTTCTTGTCTACATGTTTTTATCGTTTAGCTATGCAAAATTTTTTATTTCACCATTAACAGTTTTTCATGAGTCTCTACTTCATTCATACTTAGTCATTGTGCAGGTTGTTATTATCTTTGTGACAATGGATACACTAATGTGGAGGGTTTCTTGACTCCGTACAGACGAGTAAGATATCATTGGAATGCTTGGGGGAATCGTGCATCCGCACCACAAGATCACAAGGAGTTATTCAATTGGAGGCATTCACAAGCAAGAAACATTATTGAAAAAGCATTTGGTTTGTTGAAAAAGAGATGTGCTATCCTTAGAAGTCCTTCATTCTACCCCTTGCATGTTCAAAACCAAATAATTCTTGCTTGCATTCTATTACATAATTCATCCATAATCAAATGCCCGATGATCCTTTAGAGGAACACGAAGAAGAAGTTGGCAGTCCCATTCATGATACACATAATAAGTACATAAGCAGTTTTGAGTCGGCGAACGATTGGGTTAATTGGCGAGATCAGTGTGCAATGTCCATGTGGAACACCTACAATTAGCGCCTTTTTATTGTAATCATTTTGTGTATGGAGTTGCACATCGTTATATACTGTATCTAAATGTGCTGTTGTAATTTTTTTCATAGTCAGCAGTGTGATTTCCAGAACTTTGTTTCCAGCACATTGAATGTGCAACAGTTATTAATGTCATAATTTAGGCTCTATTTTGTAACATTCGAAATTATTTCAATGACCACTACTACTACATGTACTTATATAATGTTTATTTCGTGACAGGATTACTCCACACAGCTTTCGTCTAATCATGGATAGTGTAGCAACTTTTGGTAGCGGCACTGCGAGGTGCAAGAAACCAGACAAGACACGGCGAAGTTGGAGTGGCTGTGAAGAAGATGTGTAGTCACTGAAAGAAGGTATGACAAATGGCTGGAAAAGTGAGAATGGTTTTAAAGCAGGTTACTTGACTTTGTTGGAGAATGCAATGCAGACGACAATACCAGGAACAAATATACGTGGGAAGCCTCATATAAATTCAAGAATACATGTGTGGAAGATAACATATAGTAGTTTGGTGACGTCGTTATCCAAGAGTGGAGTCGGTTGGAATGATACTGATAACACGATCGATGCTACAGACAAGACTTGGGAATCAATTGTGAAGGTGTGTATTGTCCCGTACTTTGACCTGAATTTAAACAAGTGTACCGATTACTCCTTCCCTTCATGATTGATGCAGCATGACCCAAGTTTTAGAGCAATGCGGCATAAGCAGTGGACGCATTTCAATTATTGGGCTGAAATCTTCGGAAACGATCGAGCTACTGGAGAGCATTCAACGACTTTTGAGAATGCTTTACAACAAGTTCTTAACCTTGGTGAAGAAGTTCCCAACGGAGAGTTCATCGGCGAGACTCGTACATATATCCCGTTCGATGGTGTTGATGATTCAATATCTGAAACGCATACGCCAACTTCTAAAACAAATGCAGGTACATCTTCTAAAAATAAGAAAAAGAAGCACATAAGTGAGCATGATGAATCAATAGTCCAAGCAATCAACAACCTCGCTCACATAACGAAAGAAACGACGTCACAATTGATCAAGGAATTTTCCGCCGACGACAAACTTTCCGATGTTCAAGATACGGTTTTGGAGTCATTGCAGGGTCTTACCTACCTTTCAGAAGATGAACAAGTTGCTGCAGCTTAGTTGTTATTCAACAACCATAACGACTTGGCACTATTCAAAAGACTTGGCGACCGTGGAAGGATTTTCTTGGTTAAGAGGTTGTTGTGTGGTGAGTAATGGTTACAGATTTAAGTTTGTTTTGGAACAATGGTTTTTGATTTGGTGATGAGCCATAACTTAGTTTTTGGTACTGTTGGTTGAAAGGGATGTTGTAATCTGTTAATTTGGAGCAATGGTTCTACAGTTGGTGAGCAACCATTACTTAGTTATCTGTAATTGTGGATGAAATGGGTGTTGTAATCTCGTATTTTGAAAAGCAGTTGGTGAGCAACCATTACTTAGTTATCTGTAATTGTGGATGAAATGGATGTTGTAATTTCGTATTTTGAAAAGTGCTTGCATTTGTGTTGCACTAAAAATGAGTCATTTAAAACCATTTTTGTTTTTTTTTGTATGTACTATTTTGTTACACAGACTAATGCAATTTCAGTGACTTCTATCTCATACCCTTGTGCATTTGCAAATAAGGTTTGCTTACTTTGTACAGCTTTTTTCATGGTACAAATTCGTAATTTGCAATTGGAAATTTCAGATTGTTTAATAGAGTTTTTGATACACTTTTTAATACATACTTGAAATTTTTGTAACTTACAGTAAATAATCTTAAAAATATTTCATCATTCAGTAATGTAATTCGAATAACAGATAAAACAATAGAACATATTTGCGGTTGTAAATTTACAAATGTCTCGTACAACAAAAACACAAGTCAATTACCATTACCATTGGTTATTTACATACAATTACACTGCACGTAATAAAGACTTCCACATTGGAGCATGATACAACCATTTTACATACATCAACATGCAAAACACATTACATATCATGTGTGCAAAATGGAGAATCGAGTACACAGTTGTACATACATTGATCCAAAATAAATAGTAGATAATCAGATTGTAATGTACTCGGTCAAGAGAACAAAAGGCTGGTGACATAACTGCACATACTACTGTCATAAACAATAAGCACTGGAGTTATCTGATGACAACTCAACAACAACAACAACCTTCTTTGATCTTTGGTCGTGGGATTTGAGGTGGTTTGCCTTGGACTCGATGTTGACACCAAAATTCAAAAATTCAGTGCTTTATTCGTGTGCGGAGCATGACACTCATGGACGGAAGCTGTGTGAAACAACTTCTGCTTCTTCCTAGTGTTTTTACAAACAACTTGAAGTTGATCAACAGCTAAGTACTTCACTTCACTACCAGCTACTTCATTTTCACTGCACTTAAAATTTTCATCGTCAGATATGAGATCAATGACAGGTACATGATACTTTTTGGTCACAATTTCTTCAGAGGCATTTTCACAACATAATGTCATTGTGTACCACAGAAAGAAGCACCGTAAAATGTGGAGTTTTCTATAGTATCATATCAAGCATCCTTCATATTTATAACAACAATAATTTAATGACTTCACATCTCCAACTACTTGTATCCAATGACCTGCAGTTCCTAGATATTGTATTGATGCAAATCTGTACTAGGTCAAAAACTACCAAATATGTTTAAACAAAAAATGTACCAAAAATAAATACACTAAAACACGAAACAATAAATACAATTTCTTAACTTACGTTAACTAAAAAAATAGTACATCTAATTAAATTTTTGGAACAAGAGTACTTAAGAGAAGCACACACTTTATCAACATAAAATTATAAGTAAAGAAATGACGTACCGAGAAACTTCATAAGTAAAGAACATAAGTTAATGTTTTGTCAACCTGAAATTAAGAAACAACCACCAATAAATCCTTTACACAACAAATTCGAGTTAAAGAGAAGCGTGATAAATTGACAATTTGAATGGACGAGGAACGAAATTAACATACCTGCATCAAAGAACTATGTGTGACACAATGAGTTGTGGTTTTTCGACTTGCAGAGAAGAAGGTGCAGCAGGCAACACTTTGACATATATGTTATTTCAAACTTTTGTATGCAATAGGTCATTTGAAGACTACCATGAACATTGAAACAATAATTTATAACATACGAACGAAGCCTGGTGTTAAATAATTATATATGGCACATAATTAATTTCCAAATCCTCCAATAAAGTTCCAATCTCATCGGACAACTTCTCCATTTTCATACCAACGTTGCGATTCTCACGAACTAAATCAGACACTTCCTTCAATAACTCAACTAATTTCTTACTTTGACTTGTTGTCTGCGCACATTGTTCAGTTGTAGTAGAAGTTGAGCTACTGGACTCATTAAAATTTGGAACCTCAACTGGTTGTTTCAAGGAACAATTAAAGGCTTCCACGACAGCTTCTCTACTTTCGTAACCTTTGTAACAAGCACCAGGAAAACGATAAACTTGTGCGCTTGTCTCATGCCATCTATCGTACACTCCGGGCTTCCTTCCCACGAACACGACGTATGTTTTGTTCTGCATTCAAGAGAATATGTACTTAAATTTTTAAACGAAATATGTGCGTACAGAATACTTTACTCAGATTAAAAAAATGGATGGAGTTAAATAAGTTAAGAAGTATCACATTTCAACAAGAAGTAATGTACTCCGATCCTTAACGCGCACACAAAAATATAGTATTCGAACACAGAAAAAATTCACATCTCATATACTTTCACACCGACTATGCCGTTGATGCCTTTGTTTTCTCCTCCAAAATAACATTGTGTGGTGTACAATGACAAATCAACGTTCAACGAACCTGCAAAAGTTTCTTTCACTGAAAACTAAAGAATCAAAATTACTGAACAAACATGAAAACTGAAAAGATTTCCTTCTTCACATTTACACCAGATCGTGAACTTATAAAAAAAATGGCATAAGATTTATTTGTAACCCAGTTCCTTACCTTTCTTTCACAGATCTACTTTGGTTCTACATCATATGTGGGATCTAAGAAATGGCAAGGACAAGCGTTGAGTGAGAGAATAGTTACGGAGATCTGCACTTGGGGTAAAAAAGAAGGAGCCTGCTATGTACGGTTAAAGGGGTAAAATTGGGAAATTAAATAATGTAGTTGTGTTTATCCTGAGGGGAAAAATAGTACCAAACAAAGGTTTATGTTCTACCTATGTGGGCACTACCCTCACTTCATTTCAACGGTAAGATCTTGCCACACATAAAATTTCAAAAAAAAAAAAATGGGTCCTATATATGTATGAGAAAATCTTGGCCATCCATCCTATCTATGTAGGCACTACCCTCAAGTTTGTTATCCCTTATTTTATCTTTCAACTATTAATCTCATCCTACAAGTTGTGCCTAAGACTAATAATATAATTATCCCTCGAATACCATCATGTCAACATCGACGGATCCCGTCACCCTTTACCACCCTTTCTCCATCACTGTATCCGCCAGGACAAATCGCCGCTCGTACGGTGCTACAACTACAGCCACTCATTCCACGTTTACCATGGTGGCTCCGCAAACTCTCTTTCCCCGTCATCCTTCCGCTGCCCTCGGTACCATCACCGCCACCTCCTCCCACACCACACAGTCTCTCCATCGCCGTCGATTGCACCAACCCCGCCACCTCCACTGATATAGGTGGATTTTACTTGTTTTTCATGTCATGTTTTGTTTCGTTGTGTTGCATTTATCTTCAAATTACATGCATTTTGTCACATTTTAGTTTATATTATGTTTTATTATTAATCATGTGTCTCGGTGTGAAAATACAGGAGATTCGTGCAAAAATGAAAAAAAAGAGAATTTTTGCGAAGGACCTCCACCCGGGCGCACATTAATGTCCGCCCGGGCGCCTGAGAGCTGTGAAAAAATCTTCTTTTGCGGACACCATCCGCCCGGGCGGACCGGGCGGAAACTTATGTCCGCCCGGGCGCGTTAAAGGAAAATTGAAGTGCTGAATTTGCGAAGACCATCCGCCCGGGAGGAAACTTATGTCCTTCGGGGCGCGCTTGTAATTTTGGAAAAAATTCTGGACGATTCCATTCCTTATTTTCTGAAGGCGGATGATATGGTAGGGTGTGGAGGCACGAAATCAGTCATTCTTGATCACTATTCAGAGCCGCCATATGCTTAGGTGAGACTTTTGCGCTTGGATCGAAGATTCGAGGATTTCCAGGTACCGTTCTTCGCTTCTTTCGTCAATTCTAGTATTTCTAATTTAGTTTTCATCTTTTAAACATTGTTGTGTTTATTTTCAATATGAATTCTAGTAGCTAACTTTTTATTATTTGTTGGGATTTTAGGGGATCCTACCCCAAACTTTGATATACTTAATTTACACCTCGATTTCTGATTTGTTCTTGATTATACTATTGTTTTATCGTGTTGTTAGAGCGTAGCTAACTTTAATAACGTTTTTATATTGCGAGTGAGTTCGAGAGAATAACTTGTGATAGGAACGAGTAGTATAATCCGTGGATCTACAATTTACATAGACATATGAAATTGGATACGCGCCGATAGTCATAGTCTCGAGGGTCGAAAACTAGGGGATTTCATAAATCGACATGCAATTCACTCTTGATAAATAATTAAAGACATTTAATTACTTCATTGAGTAAGATTAATTTGGCATAGCTCGAGAGAGTGTGTTCAATTGAATAGAAAATCCTGTCGGAAGCATAAAATCAATATCAAACGAATTAATAAATTAACGAGGGGTAGGTGAACCGATATTCCCAATAAATTCATTTCTTATGGAATTTAACTCAACCATTTTAGACATTATATTTCATTACTTGATTTTGAATAGTTTTAGTTGCATGTTAATTTGATTAGAGTAGTAATAAAACAATCAATCAATTTTCGTTGCTAAAGATTTAATAACTGAAAATAATAATTTTCAAATACAGTTTTCAGTGGAACGATACTCATACTCACATACATTATATTATTACTTGATATCGTACACTTGCGATAAATTTTGAGCATACAAAACCATATTTTTATTAAGAATTTAACCGTGCAACGCTTGGCTCAAGCGTCTCACCTTACTACACCTCTGATGACTCAGACTCCGATTATGAGTATGATTCCGATAGTTCGCTTCTCTCCTTTAACTCCTCGAATTTTTACACATCTACACCGGCTTTGAGATCCTTCGTCAATTCCTTTCCGATGAAAATATTCCTCCCAAATTCAACTCCGTCCCTTCACTCGTGCTCAATTTGTTTGGAAGATTTTGAGATTAATCCAAACATCGATACACCGGTTAATGAATTACCTTGCGAGCATTACTTCCACAAGGGTTGCATAGCAGAGTGGCTTAAACGTAATTACACTTGCCCGTTGTGCCGGTTCAATTTACCGATGGAACCCCACCAGGAAGAGCACCCAACCCAATTGGCAGCAGATCATGACGCAGTTTTTCCTCTGCATTTATCTCCACGAGGGGAGCGAATGCTGAGCATGGATACAGGGATGCAGAGATTTGGTGCAAGTGCCGCTGCAACTCTGGTAGACTGGTTTTGAGTTTGAATGTTGGGATAAGAAATGGTTTAGGTTTTGACGACACGCAAGATGAGGAAGGGGACACTTTGATGATGGATGCCTGATGGTATGTATTTTTTGTTGTCAGGTATGTTCTAAGCATTTTTTTCTTCAAGATATTGATGATCCTTGTTTTGCTTCATCCATTCAATACATTAAGTGTATACTTGGAGTCTCGAAACTTAATGGTACGTGCTAGAAGTTCTTTGATCGTGGCATTTCCTTGCTAACTAAGAATGTATTTTCTGTTCATGTAGATTTGAATGCTCAGTGTTGTTGTGAAGCATGGTTTTGTGATTGTTGAAACCTTGGTGGCAACTACTCGGAGCATAATATCATCAATTTTGATATTTAAAGCTGATCAAATTGTGTTCAGTTTTTTTTATTCTGCTGCTTGCATTGGTGTTCTTTTCCTAATCTGGTCTTTTGCATCTTGACTCAGTATTTCCGCACTTGCTTTGATTAATAACCCGCTAATTGCCGATCCCTAAAAATGTAGTGCCTCATACATTTTGACTACCATGACATGTTTTATATGATCATTTTCAGATGCAATTTTATTTCTGGATTCATGTCTCGTTTTTATCAGCTCTCTTGCTTATTGATTCTTTATTATATCACAATTAGTGGTTCCCTCCCCTAGTATCCTGCAAGAAGCTTCTTAGTTCTTATATGCCTTAAAAGTGTCAACAACCATTTTCTTGGCATCATCAATTGCTTGGCATGATCGCTGAGACGCTGACCTGAGTGCCTCCAGTATCTTGGCTACCATATCATTGTAATGGTTGTACAGACACTCCTTAGTGGCATTTTTGGTTATCAATATCTCTGATCTTTTGTATCTTTGATTTCATGGCCTTCATGAAACTTTCCATGTTTTCTGAACCAAAGCGTATTGTTAGTTGACATTGGTGAAGCTGATGGTACTTTTGTTGTTCGATATGCAGGTTGATTTATAAGTCATTCTTCCTCCAACCATCATATTGCTTTGTCCTAGAACCATACAAAACTGGACCATGTGGATGAAACTATTCTTCATTGTGTTTCATTGCAAAGCTTGAACATATTTCTACGGAGTTTTTTTGCAGCCAGTTCTATTTTGTTGTTGAGAAATTTCGCTGGTTTTTTTCTTCTATTTGTCAAGTGTAAAGTGAGAAAGGTTTCTTATGATGGAATTTTGTGGAAAAAGAGAGTAAAGAAACACTAATATATTTGAAACAATCAAGGGTCGGACCTGATCGAGAGCTCAAGGACCTGCCGTTGGCGACTAGAAAAAATTATGTTGCGCGGATTTCTTTTTCTTTTATCTCTTTTATAGTAAAAATGATGCTGATATATGTAACTGGATAGTTTTTAGATTTCCGCTACATACGTATAAATGTGTAAAAGCAAAAAATGTTGAGAATACAGATTGTTTATCAGGGACTCACAAACTCGTTTTTCTTTGAACAAATGAGCATTTATCAGTGGAGGTATGGAAGATGGCAAAACAACATCACACAAAAAACTCCCAAAACTATCAACTTGGAGAATTTGTAAATTTATGTTTTTTTTGAATGGTTTAAAAGGACAATGATTAGAACACATAACTACATTAAAAACCTTTCGATTCAATGTCATAAAAATTAGTTGTGATTTGAGTTGAGCTTATAAGTTTAAAATCATGCTCGATTTTCTTTATTGGGAAATTTGTTTCTTGATTGTAGGGAAGTAAATCAATGATTTTGTTGATTTGTCTTTTTATTCAACAGCTCAAAAACAATACTATAAATAAAGAGTGGGTTTCATGTGAGACCGTCTCACAAATTCTAATATGTGAGACGAGTAAACCTAGCCATATTCACAATAAAAAGTAATACTCTTAGCATAAAAAATAATATTTTTTCATTGATGACCCAAATAAGATATCTGTATCACAAATAACACCCGTGAGACCGTCTCACACAAGATTTTACCATCAATAATTAGCTTGTGGATGGTGTTTGAGCCACGGAGCATATAAGATAAAGCTAATTCACATTGGGCAAAAGTAAGTGAAAGAAGGGTCACTTTGGTGAAACACAACGGGGAAAAATGGAATGTACTTTTCTTAATATATTACAAATATATAAATA
Organism: Primulina eburnea; assembly: GCF_022965805.1. Taxonomy (NCBI): domain Eukaryota; kingdom Viridiplantae; phylum Streptophyta; class Magnoliopsida; order Lamiales; family Gesneriaceae; genus Primulina; species Primulina eburnea. Next base: position 26,678,664 of record NC_133113.1, read on the forward strand.
AGCGACATGGGGATGTAGCTCAGATGGTAGAGCGCTCGCTTAGCATGCGAGAGGTACGGGGATCGATACCCCGCATCTCCATTTATTTTTCCTTTTTGCCCATAAATTTTCTAGAACCTCTCCAGCTTCCGAGTCCGAATTGAAAATTCGAAGAACCCAGAAAAGAATCGTGTAAACTTCAGATATGAATATGGAAGAGATTGAATTGGATTAATCGGCGCATGAACTGCCGTCTATTGTTTTTAACTCATGAGTGATGATTACTCACGCGATGCTCGATAGATTAATTTCCGGGGTTTTTCGTTAGTGCGCGCTTCCGACTTCTGGAGTTTCAGTAAACAAAGATTATCGCTTTTGTTCATTATACATGAAATCGTTGTGAAATGGAGAAATGGGTGATCTGTGTGACAATCTTTGGCTGACTGCATCCTAAATTTTGCTCGGAAGTTGATGGGTTCTTTTTCATCCTGAAAAAAAAAAATAAGAAAAATTACGTGGTAATACCATACTTTTCATTGCTTGTTTTTAATGAAATTCCGAATGTTTATTTTTGAGGGGCCGTTTGCATGCAGTTCACAAAGCTAACTGCTCTTTCGCCTTTTACTAAGAAAAGAGAAAAGGTCCCCTCTTGGTTTAAGCTTTTCACTGCTGTGACAATGGTCATAGTATTTGGTTTTCCATTGGTGGTCAGTGTGCTTATGTTCTTGATATCTAAAGTTTTGAGCTATGCTGATGTATAGATTTGTTATGCGGGTTGTTGAATAATGCTACTGGTCTATTTGAGTTGTTGATTCATTGGCTCACTTTTATCCCTGTAATCTTTGTTTACTGCCTGGGCATGAGGTGAAAGAGAGACGTTGGGTTCAAAGAGAAGCTTTACCATGGCTGGGAACCTCGGTGTGTTATATGCAGGCGACATGATGAATACATATGTGATGAAACTGATGATGATATTTGCAATCTTGAGTGTAAGGACTCTTCTCAGCAGGGTAGAAAAGTCACGGCGTTTACCCTCTCAACCACCTTCGGTGAAACTGCCAGGAACCGATGAGTGCTACTATGTTCAGGATGGGAATAGTAAGTCCAGACCTCAATGTCTCACTAATGACCATACCGAGCTGCTCAGGAAAAAACACTTTGAAATTTTTGTACGTGGAGATTAGATCCCAGAACCTGTTTTGTCTTTTCGTTCTTGTGATCTTCCTCAGAAGCTCCTGCTGAACTTAGAAGCCGTAGGCGACGACGAAATGCCAACGCCTGTACAAATACAAGCCATCCCAGATGCATTGATAGGTCAGAGTATCCTCGTCTCAACTGAGATTAGGTCAGGGAAAAACCTGTTCCTTTCTTGTTTCTGTAGTTTCTCATTGTACAAAGGTAAAGAACTACCAATCTAGGTGAACTAAAACATATTTCTGTAATGCTTTCATTCGCTGATAAATCAATTATTAACAAGATGTGACATATTGCTCTGACTGTCACTATTTAGCTACTTTGGAATGCAAGAAATAGAACAATATTTGAAAATGAGAAATCCTGATGTTGATGCAATGATTAAGAAGATAAAGATATTGTGCTTTCGTTGTATCGCTAGTATTTGTTTAAATAGGAATGTATGGGAGTATGTGTTGTTTACTTATTGTGTGTGCGCGTATGTGGAGGTTCAATGTAGTCTTAGGAATGTCCAGTATCGTCGTATAATTAATCTTTTTACCTATTTTAATAGAATCCTTTCGTTAACAAAAAAAAAAGATGGGTTGGTACAAGTCAGAATGATTGTCCTGTGCATTAAAAATCTTCTATATAATTATATTTAAATTTGCTTTGAATTGTTGTTATTTAATGATAAGTCTGTTATTTTGAATGTTGAAAATAAAATGTATTAATCGTATCAAATCTGGGCCCCACATGCGCAAATTGTTCTAAATCGCAATATAAGCTTGTCTTGAAGTTTACTCGGGCACTTCTTCCACGATTTGGTCGTAAAACACCTCAAATAAATTATACTCAAAACCCACTAAACAGGGCGGCAGTTGGAACGGTTTGAAATCTTGTATGGCCTGCACTGCAAGAAAACAACGAACACTCAATATTTTTCACATAAAACAAAGTTACGATAATAGTCGCTCAATTGTCACTTTCCATTTGTCTCTCTTCCGTTCTTTCCGAACATCATCCCATCCATCTTCATCTTGCACAGTCTTTTTTGTGTTTTTTTTTTCTTTTGCTTCGTTCCTTGTAAATAATAAATTAAATATCCACCAATGAATTCTGTTTGTTATTACGGTATCTTAATCATTCTTTTGTTTCCAATAAACTTACACACCCCTTTGGATATAGTGATGGAATTTCCACCTTGATCAATTCTTGCAGGAAAAGGGATGTTTCCTGGGCTCTCGGTTTTGTTGAATGAATTTTTAAGAACAAGAAGAGGATCAAAGGTAACCGGGGTGTTCTGTTTGTGTTGTTCTTTCCTGTGAGTTCTTGAGATCGGGAAAATATGTATTTGATTTTCTTGAAGTAGTCCTCTTGTGCAAAGTTTTGGGTTTGTACAAGACTTTTTTTAGGACTTGCAAGTTTCAGAATCCTAATATCTTTTAGCGGGCTTTGAGATTTATCATTCTTTGAATTTCTACCTTTATAACAGGCTGTGTCCGAATAACGTCGGTTCGCATTTGTGAATATTTAAGAACAGGAAGGCGGTTAAAGGTACCTTGAGTGTTCTGTTTTTTGTATTCATCTGTTGTTCAATCGTGTGTGTGTTTTTTTTTTTTTTTTGTAATTTTGACAATAGTTGCAAATGACTACGAGGTGTTGATTATGAAATCTTGATGGTTTTTCCAAGAATTGTTGTTATTTTTTTACTTGGAATTAAGCCTCCCGATTTCACATATATGTCAGTCCTTAATGGGTTTTAGGAAAATTACGGAACATTGGCTTCAACATTTCAATCATGGAAAGTGCTGAAAAATTCGTGGCATGAGGCAGGATCTCCATTTGATAGCAATTGATTTAACCTAAAATGCAGGAACCATAAATTTTATTGATATGGCCATGTCACTCGAAGATCTTCTGGCCGAAGAAGGATTCCATAGGAGAAAATCAGAAATAGTTTCAAGAACTTCCTATACATCTGAAGGAAGACCGAGCGTGCCTCTGCGAGTTAGACACGAATCAAGTTCTTCACTTACTGTGAAAAAAGTGGAGAGATCACGATCTGAGATACCTCGATACAGCTCAAAAGGAGAAGCTTCAACAAGTGACAGTTTTAATGGCAGAAGGCCGAGGGATACTTTCATCCGAAGGGCGAAGATAGAATCAGAATCTGAGGCTTGGAAAAATGATGTGAGACTCAAAAGAAGAGGTCATCAAGATTCATGGGATGGTGCGAGGTTTAGTGATAGGACGTCTGCAGATTCACAAGTTTCTGAGATAACTGAGGTGACACATGGATATGAGATAGTTGAGGTGGGAAATAACAGCCCATACAAAGATATTTACTTGAACAAAGTTTATGGGTACGAGGAAAATGAGAGTAGGAATTCTACTAGACATGAGGAAAGGGAGAGATACAGGCAGCGTTCTGGGAAGAATATAGAAGAGGACAAGAAAAATAGGACCAACTCTTTCAAACATCCTCCTTCCTTACCCAATCGAGGAAACACTGATGCAACCAATTGGAAACTAATGAACCAGCCCGCGAGCTCCTCTAAGAAAACGTTTGACGAAAATAAGAGCATGAAACAACCAAAGCTTGAAGAGACACTTGATACTCCGGCTCTTGATGAAGCCGCTGTTAAAGCCATTACTTCTATCTTGAGTGGATACATAAAACGTTTTCTTGAGGACGAAGATTTCAGGACATACCTTCGTCACAATAGTTTTGCTTCCCTCAATGTTATTGGATTAGAAGAAGGCCTGAATGCTGAAAGTAAAGTCACAGAAAATCTAGAACAAGCGATAGAAACAGTGGAAAGGGCAGCGAAGGAAAGTGCAAGTGTAAAAGAATTGAAAAAAGCTTCATTACAGCTAAGTGTTATTACTGGATTAAATTCCAATGATTTGAAAGATGGGTTTACGTCTGGAATCCCGAATTTGAAATTGTCAGCTTGTGCTCATCTATATCTCAGTGTGATATATGTGATACAAAAAAAGGACAAGATTACAGCAAAACATATTCTTCAAGTGTTCTGTGATTCTCCTTTCCAGGCACGAGTAGCTTTGTTACCTGATTTATGGGACCATGTTTTTCTACCAAATCTCTTACATGTGAAGCTCTGGTATGATAAAGAAGCCCGTTCTTTAGCAGATTCACGTGTTTCATCAAATCTCAATCTTCTTGATAAACTCTATACTGAAACATTGGATTGGGGAACACATCAATTTTCCAAGTACTACAAGGATTGGCTAACCGAGGGGCTTGAAGCACCTTCACTCCCCGTGATCAAAATCCCTTCTTTCTCTGTTCAACTGATGCCAAAGGGAGGCTTGCATGGCCACACAAATAGTCCTGCTAGCTATGTCTCGCCTCAGCCAATGGTCAGTAAAACACTCTATGATGAAGTATTTAGACATGCACATAAACCGGGGTTTGAACTGGAAATTTATGAGGAGGAGAACTTTGAAATAAGTGCTAGAAGCTCAAATAGTCCTGCCCCAGAAGACAAGCAACTGATACTATATGATTCATTGACCAGCACAAATCAAGACTTTGAACCAGACGGCGAATCTCTCCCTGTATGTGCTCCACTTTTAATAATCTATCACACAAGGCATTAAAGGATCGATACTCATTTGTATTTAAATCGGTCCTAATGTCCTTTAAATGTTTGAGATTCACTTTGTTTGTTATGTAAATTAATGAAGCCGCCTCAGGACTTTACTACTTCTGATAGGACACAGCAAGCTCTCACGAATTTCCAACTTTACAGGTTGATCTATATGTAGCCAATGAAACACTCTCAGAAAATTCATTAGGAGTTGCAAATCCTGATGAAAGATGCACAAATTCTCAGAGTTATCAAAAAAATTCACACCCTACAGCCTTGGTGATACTCTGTCCACTGCAAACACAAATACATGTATTTTATGAGTTCCTTATGCTAATTTATATATTTTACTTGATGCAGCAAATTAAGTTTGAGAGTAATGTTCAAGGTTAGTGAAGATAGATTCAAGTTAACATAGGTTCCACTTGTAAGCATTGCTTATGTATTGTTTCTAACAATGCAGAACAAGGGGAGAATCATCAAGAATTTAGAGACAGACCTTCTCTTGCAAGCATCCCCAATGATTTTGTATGCCCCTTGACTGGCCTTATTTTTGAAGATCCAGTCACCCTTGAGACAGGTCAAAGTTTTGAACGGGAAGCTATCATTGACTGGTTCAATAAAGGATCCACTATTTGTCCAGTGACCAGAAAAGCATTACAATTTCAAGCTGTACCGTCTACCAATCTCATCTTGAAGCGTGTTATTGATAATTGGAAGAGTGACCACTTTCAGCATATCTTGGTTAAAGTCTCTCAAGTAGCTGCAAATTCTGCAGAAAATTCATTTATATCAAATGATGATATGATCATATGTATCTTGGAGCAACTTCTTGTTGTTTTAAGTGGAAAGGAGAGAGTAGAGAAAGCAAAAAGAGTTTTATCTCTTGGGGGATTGCAGTTTCTCCTTAAAAGATTTCATGGTGGAAACACTAAGGAGAAGACGTTTATCATACCATTATTTTTGTGTTGTATTGAAGCTGATGAAGAATGCAGGAATTATCTTTCAAGAAACATAAGCAAGTCGAGTCTGCTAGATCTACTTCACGGTGAGCAGTTGAAGACAGTAACAGATGCAGTTTTACTGCTAACTGAACTTATTTGCTTGAACAGGTACTTTCAGTCCTCAAAACTAAAATATTATGGATTCAATGGCATTAAACTTGATTTATCTAAGCTATTTTATAAAAAATGATATTTTATATAGGAGGATGGATTCTCAAATTTTTTTAGAAGGTGTAAACAACGAAGAGTTAGCAAATGCGATGGATGATTTGCTAATACATCTCAAGACCTGCACACTAGAACAGACACCCATGGTTGCTGTTCTGCTTCTACAGTTGAATCTTCTGGTGAGTGTTATAATGGATCCGATTTCTTAATGATGATGTTGTTTTAAACTGTAGTGGTTTGATTTCAAACTATCAGTCTTAGAAATGTCTTAAGTAAGGCTGTGATAAGATACTGTTTTTGGGCTTGCAGTCGCAACCACAAATGAATAAAGCATATAGACAGGAGGCCGTCGATGTGCTGACAGTCGCTCTGGGACAAAGCTTAACTGATGAAAAAGTCCAGAAGAAGTGTTCCAGAGCTCTTTTAGTCCTTGGAGGCTGCTTCTCTTCATCTGCGAAACTCATGACAGAGGATTGGATCCTTAAACTTGCTGGATTTCTCAATGGTCCTGATTGGGATATTGCGGATGACGAATCCTGTGATATATCATTTGATGGAAGAGTGACAACGGTACATTTTTCATTTTTCCTTGTGTTTCCAACAAAATATATGATATTCTGAAATCTGAATATCGGTTGCCTAAATTTACCAGAATTTTAGCGATTCAAAATTTTCGAAGGTTGATTCTCAGATCGAAGACAGCGAAGAAGAAAAGGCGCGGGAGAAGTGGCTAGTGAGTTTATCAGCTTCACTGCTTGAGGACGGGAATAAGCCGTTCTTGGAGACTGTATCCAAATGTTTGAATTTCGGGAACTTGGATTTGGTCCGAGTGTGTTTGGTAACAGTGGCCTGGTTGAGTTCTTCACTTGCTTCGTTGCCAGATACAGAATTTCAACTTTATGCTTTCTCAGCTCTCATCTCTCCACTCAAAAAATGTATGGAACATGGGGAGCTGGTCGAGCACAAGATTCTTGCTTCATTATGTCTGCTAAATTTCAGTAAATTTCCAGGTCTGCCATTTTCTTGTAGATTCCCATGCTCCATTTTTTATACTTCGTTTTGGTCTAATGAAGACTCTAGAGTCGTCTATTATGATTCAGTCTTGGACTCCAGGGTTACCTTCTTTTGTGGCTGCAGAATGCAGGATACTGCTGATGATGATTGCAGAGGAGATTTGGAGTTGTGTACAAAACCTGGCGGAGGTTACATGGACGGCCAAGGAACTTTGTGCCATAATTTCCGGGAAGAGGAAGTAGAAGAAAGAGTAAAACTGATACAGTAAAGTTCTTGTACTTTAGTTGTGTACCCTTTTCAGGCCGTGCTTCTTTACAAAGATTCAAGTTTATGGCAAAAATTCGCGCCTTCGATTGAAGTTTTAGGATATTCCCTATTTTTAGGAATCAACATCAATTTCTCAGTTGTTGTAATGAATCATCATTTATGTTTCAAAAGAATCATCCATTTTTAGTAAATCAAAGGTTGCAACATATTACTATATAGCACAATTTTGAATGGATTTATACCAAAACTCTAAATGTTGTGATGAATCAAACATAAATGTCACAAAAAGACTCAACCATTAGTAAATTATAAGGTTTGGACAAGTACAAACAAGATTACCTTGAACTGATAACTCATTACTTAGGAGAGAACGCACCGACTAAGGGATGTATTTTATCAGAGGAAACTACAGCAAGACTTCCTCATTCTCCAAGGAAAACACTAAAGACTAACACTTAACAACTAACACGGATACATAATACCAAACACGCAGACATCCCGCTTTCAAAACTTGTTTTTGTACCAGAAAACGCCCTTGACCTTGCTATTCTCGTCTGGCTCAACATACACACATTCCCTTGCCTCCCTCCACATAGCCTTGTAAAAGGAGGTTCCATCGAACTGATAATACTGTTTCAAGATCGGCTTTATCGCTTTTGTGGCCTCCATTGCGTGGTAATGTGGCATAGTTGAGAACAAGTGGTGAGCCACATGCGTGTCCGTGATGTTGTGGAAAATTTTATTCAGCACACCGTAGTCTCTATCAACAGTTGCCAATGCACCCCTCAGCCAGTCCCACTCGGAAGAATCGTAATGAGGCAAAGCCGGATGAGTGTGCTGCAAATACGTGATCAAGACTAGGAAGCCATTGACGATCAGTAAAGGTACACCATAAACACATATCAACCAAGTTAGCCCTTTTGCCAATGCTACATGATAGAGCACGTATGCGGCGGCAAGAACTCCAGCATCGGATAAGAAGATTTGAAGTCGCTCTCGATCGTTGTATATCGGGCCATAGGGATCATAATGGCATGCAAAACGACTGTAAGGCCTGCCCGACACGTTGAAAGCCAAGTACAGAGGCCAACCGAGGGTGAGGGTGAAGAGGAGAGTCGCAACCCTGGCTGGTGGATTGTTCAAGTATTTAGAGTACCATCCCAATTTGGACTTAGGCTTGGGTACGAAGACCTCATCACGCTCCATGGATCCCGTGTTCGAATGGTGGCGACGATGACTGTATTTCCAAGAGAAATAAGGGACCAGAAGAGCCGAGTGGAGGACCAATCCAACAGTGTCATCCACCCACTGGTAATCGCTGAAAGCATGGTGGCCACACTCATGAGCGATCACCCAAACACCGGTGGAAACACACCCTTGAACAATCCAATAAACAGGCCACGCAACGTAGCGTAGAGATGGTGGGAGGAGGTGGAAGTATGAGGTGGCAATGTAGTAGAACAGACACACGAAAAGGAGGTCGAAAACGACATAGGAAAACGAGCGGACGAGGGATCTTTGGAAGCAGTGGGGTGGGATGGCCTTCTTTAAGTCACCAACAGTGAAAGGAGGCTTCGAGTAAGGCATTCTTTGGATGGCACTGTTGCTCTTCTTTTGTTCATTTTTGGCTGCTGGAACACACATGCGGCCTCCGGCTCCCATCCTACTTGCTTCAAAGGACCTGCAGAACATACATATTTAGGGATACATAGAAAATTTAACCTCTTTTTTCTCAATTTTAAAAGGCAACTCTATCAAGCAAGTGCCGTCCCGTGGCTAGTGGATGTCGACAACTCGCATTAAAAATTAGCTGTGCATTTTAATATCTTGAATATTTGAGTCGGCTTCAATCTAAGTGGGCATTAAAAAAATCAAATTAAAGATGTGTTGCCACAATTAAAAATCCATTTCAAGAAATGAAAGTTGAGGCAATCCATCAGGAAAATGCATTCTTTTCACTAATCAAAATATACCATTCAACATGCAAACAAAAATCAAGCTAACAATGACCATAAAAACACAAGAACCCGCTCAGAGCATTGTGCAAACGCCACAAAACTGTGACCCCAAAATCAATTCTTCAGAAAAATTACTCAACATATTCCACAGATCCATCGATTACAAGCTAATGCAGCTGAAACACATTCATAGGGAACAAAAAAAAAAGAAAAAAAGAAAACCCACAAAAAGAACAAGAACATGAATACGCACAATGTAGATCGAGAAAAAAACAGAGAATGCCCGAAAGATTACGTGAAAGCACTTCCGGAGGAGAAGCGCTTCCCTTTTCCGCCAAGATAAAAACAGACGCTGCGTTTCTGCTGAAATTGATGATACACAAGAATAAAATGCGGAGCAACAAGAAAGAGGTGGTGTCTTAATATACAAGTCTTAACGAAACAACAAACACTTCCAAATTTACGTGGGCCTCACAAAGATCCCTTCTTTCATGCATGCGTCAACGTAACCACATATCATCGGGCGACCGACTGACGTGTCCAGATGTGGTTGGTTCAGGAGACACGTCCTATTCTGCGCGCCATCATTGACCCTTGGGGCGTGTTTGGAATTGCTGAAGAATCCACTTCCTAATTCAAACAAAAATTATTTTTTTTTCCGTATATGAAAATTGGTAAAAAAAAAAACATTAGATTATTATAGTGATATTTGAATATCTATTATTTTAGATTTATTATAAAGATAATATTTTGAGTATAAAATTGAACCATTTTATTAATATCAAAATTTGTTAAGGTACTTATCATATATTAGTATTATATGTTAGTGATACTCACGGGAAATCTAGGGTCCGATCCCAACGAGCGTCACTAGTTTAGACGTGGGCTTTAAGATGACCCTGAGCCTGAAATCAAGAAAAAGACCGTTAAGAAGGGGCCAGGAGGGTGTCCTAGCGTAGCCCCTCCGACGCTCAAGTCAGTGACTGAGGATATATGGGGGGAGCAGCTAAGGGCGCTGCTGAAAACAATATAGTGAATTCAATCCATTATCATACGCTCAAACCTGGTATTTATAGGAGAATACCTGGGCTTGCCATGGGCCATTCACCTGTGGGCCTCAGAGATGGGCCGGGAATTTGGGCCGGATCTTGATGGGTTCAAGTGATACTCACGGGAAATCTAGGGTCCGATCCCAACGAGCGTCACTAGTTCAGACGTGGGCTTTAAGATGACCCTGAGCCTGAAATCAAGAAAAAGACCGTTAAGATGGGGCCAGGAGGGTGTCCTGGCGTAGCCCCTCCGACGCTCAAGTCAGTGACTGAGGATATATGGGGGGAGCAGCTAAGGGCGCTGCTGAAAACAATATAGTGAATTCAATCCATTATCATACGCTCAAACCTGGTATTTATAGGAGAATACCTGGGCTTGTCATGGGCCATTCACCTGTGGGCCTCAGAGATGGGCCGGGAATTTGGGCCGGATCTTGATGGGTTCATCCATGGGGTATCACCAGTCTCCCCCTCCCGAGTCGAACTGAATCGTAGGTTCAAAGTTCGATTAATTGTGTTGTTCTTGAGTTACCGGGTGCGAGTTGTGCATTTTCTTCCCACCATCTGTCAGTCTCCAAAAATTTGGAAACAAATCAAGTCGCAATCCTGCAACTCTCTCCCGTCTAGGCTCAACGCGCTCGTTTCATCACCCTGCCCAGCTGCCTGCCACTTCGCCTGCTCGCCCTCGCCATCTCCCAGCTCGACCTCTCCCGCTTGCCTCGCCCTTGCACGCACGCCCGCCCTAGCACGTGCTCGCCCAGCTGCCTACCGTGCCGCCTGCTCGCCCTCGCCATCTCCCAGCTCGCCTCACGCCATCTCCCAGCTCGCCCAAGCGATTGCCACGTTCGCCCGACAGCCAGCTCGCCCACGCCGCACCCTGCCTCACGATCGCCCGACAGCCAGCTCGCCCTCGCCGCACCCTGCTTAACGCTCGCCCGACAGCCAGCTCGCCCCTGCCAGCGCCTCATGCTCGCCCCTGCCAAGCCACTCTCACCCTCGCCCAGGCGTCCCGAGCTCGCCCGCTGCCACGCTTGCCCGACAGCTAGCTCGCCCCTGCCAAGCCACTCTCACCCTCGCCCAGGCGTCCCGAGCTCTCCTGCTGCCATGCTCGCCCCAGCCCCGTGCCACGCTCACCCCACCACCTGCCGAGACCCTCGCCCCACAGGCCAGCTCGCCCCTCGCCCACAGCCCATCCGCTCGCCTCGCTGCCCTCGCCCCTCGCCCCGTAGCCCAGCTCGCCCACGCCGCACCCTGCCTCACAGCCCAGCACGACGCGTTGCCCATAGCGCCTCGCCCCACAGCCCAGCGCTCGCACTCCAGTACGTTGGGAATTTTGATACATTCCCTTGCGAATGGTTGTGTGATTTCTGAAAAAATTTTATGGGGGCGTTGCCCCCACACCCCCACGACCTGACCGGGCAGGTCGATCCCCGTAAACTCTTGCTAGGCGATGCCTTAGCAGGAAAATTTAATTCTCCTCCTCCACTCTGCTCCTCTGCTAGGCGACGCCAAAGCAGGAAAATAACAATTCACCACCTCCACCCTCTAACTCCTCTGCTAAGCCGGGTCTTAGCAGGAAAAATCAAACTATCGCCTCATCATCTCATAAGTCCTCTGCTAAGCCGGGCCTTAGCAGGAAAAATAAAATTCAATGCGTCCACCCTTTAACTCCTCTGCTAGGCGATGCCTTAGCAGGAAAATAAAATTCAACGCGCCCACCCTCTAACTCCTCTGCTAGGCGATGCCTTAGCAGGAAAATAAAATCAACACCTTCACCCTCTAACTCCTCTGCTAAGTCGGGCCTTAGCAGGAAAATAAAAATTCAACACCTCCATCCTCTAACTCCTCTGCTAGGCCGGGCCCTAGCAGGAAAATAGAAATTCAACACCTCCACTCGCTAACTCCTCTGCTAGGTGATACTTTAGCAGAAAAATAGAAATTCAACACCTCCACCCTCTATCTCCTCTGCTAAGCCGGGCCTTAGCAGGAAAGTAAAAATTCAACTTCTCCATCTAACTCCTCTGCTAGGTGATTCTTTAGCAGGAAAATAAAATCAACACATCCACCCTCTAACTCCTCTGCTAAGCCGGGCCTTAGCAGGAAAAATAAAAATTCAACCGCCCCCACCCTCTAACTCCTCTGCTAGGTGACACCTTAGCAGGAAAATAAAGAGTCCATCTCGTCATCCTCTAACTCCTCTGCCAGGCGACGCCTTAGCAGGAAAATACATATTCTCCACCCTCACCCTCAAACTCCTCTGCTAGGCGACACCTTAGCAGGAAAATAAAATTTTTCTCCTTCACTCTTCTCCTCTACCAGGCGATGCCTTAGTAGGAAAATAAAATTTCTCTCCTGCCCTCTGCTCCTCTACCAGGCGATGCCTTAGTAGGAAAATAAAATTTTTCTCCTTCCCTCTCGTAATACAACAACATTCATGAACTGAAAAGGGGAACCTGATTTTATTGAATATCAACTGATAACGTAAGACAAATTCAGAAACGAAATACATCAAAAATGAAGTAAAGATATTCTCTAAGGTGGTAAGCGTTCTCAGGCCTCTTTTAGAGCTTTACCCAGAGTTTCCATCAGTAGCACCCCACAAGATCATATGAATCATTCCTCTCGTAGGGTGGTTATCCTCATTCATTCCCCCCCTCGGTTCGACGGGTCCCTGAGGAACATCTTGACCTCGACCTTCCCCTCTCTGCTCCCCGACCCTCTGATTTATCCATGGAGGGCCTTGACCACGTCTAGGAGACGAGCGAGACCTCTGTCGACTCCTGGATGAGGATCCTTCTCGTCTATCCCGCGAAGGCAATCTAGCACTGCTCTTAGCCCTTCGCGACTTCTCCCAGCTCTCCTCGGGCTCCCTCACCTCCGTCACCTCGTCACGACTCCTATCCAGAGGAACATGTGATGAGAATTGTCTTCTGTCCCTAGCTTTAATCTCCTCTCTTTCCCCTGCGCCCCTCTTCCTTCCTCCTCTCTCCGCTCCCTCAACTCCACTCCTCCCAGGTCGCTGCTCCATTCTCTTATGCCGCTGGGCATCTTCAAGATTTATATATTTCTCAGCTCGAGCCAACAGATCATCATAGCTCGACGGAGGCTTCTTGACCAGCGACTTGAAAAACTCCCCTCCTCTAAGTCCCTGGGTAAAGGCACTTATCATGATGTCAGGAGTGACCGCTGGTATTTCCAACGCTACGCTGTTGAAGCGCTGGACAAACTCCCGTAAAGTTTCACCCTCTTGCTGTTTCATTACAAACAAACTCAAGTAGTTTTTTTGGTGCCTTTTGCTACTAGCGAATCGGTGCAAGAAAGCAGCTGAGAAATCCTCAAAAGAGCGTATGGAGTTGGGCGGCAAGGAATTAAACCATTGCTGGGCTGACCTCACCAAAGTGCCCAGAAACACTCTGCACTTGACTCCATCTGAATACTGATGCAACAGAGCTGTGTTCTCAAACCTCCCCAAGTGTTCTTCGGGGTCCGTATGTCCATCATATTCTCCAACGTTTGACTGTCGGAAATTTGGAGGAAGCCCCTCTTCCAAAATGGCGAGGGAAAAAGGATTTCCTTTCTTGGGGGCTGCATCTCTGTTTCTCAATTGCTGCCTCAGCGTCCGTATTTCCCTCCGCATCTCTTCCATCTCCGGATTCTCCTCACTTGGGCGGGGTCGCGTCTCCTCCACCCTACTCTGATTTCCCTCCACATTCTCCTCTCGCTCCTGGCGAGCGGTCTGATCTTCTGCAAACATAGACTCTTGATTCCTCTTCATGGCCTCATCCACTATCCGGGTGATAAATTGACCCAACTGTTCTAGGGTCAAGTTCCCCACATTCTCATTGGGACGGGGTTGCTCGACCCTTGTCTCGTGAAGGGGCTGCTCGGTTCTTGTCTCTTGACGAGGTTGTTCCTGTCTCGTCTCAAGATGCGGCTGTTCCTGTATTGTCTCAACACGAGATGGTTCAGGTCCTCTCCGAGGACGTGATGATGCTGAGGTAGCTCTTCCACTCCCTCTCTTACCTACCATATCTACGTCTTAACTCAAACTTCCCACAGACGGCGCCAAGTGATACTCACGGGAAATCTAAGGTCCGATCCCAACGAGCGTCACTAGTTCAGACGTGGGCTTTAAGATGACCCTGAGCCTGAAATCAAGAAAAAGACCGTTAAGAGGGGGCCAGGAGGGTGTCCTGGCGTAGCCCCTCCGACGCTCAAGTCAGTGACTGAGGATATATGGGGGGAGCAGCTAAGGGCGCTGCTGAAAACAATATAGTGAATTCAATCCATTATCATACGCTCAAACCTGGTATTTATAAGAGAATACCTGGACTTGTCATGGGCCATTCACCTGTGGGCCTCAGAGATGGGCCGGGAGTTTGGGCCGGATCTTGATGGGTTCATCCCTGGGGTATCAGTTAGTATTATATCTGAAACATTTGATACTCAAATATCATATATTAATATCACATTTTCAATATTTTGAATTTATTTTCATCTGAGATAAAACGTGTCATTAATATGATCAATACTTATTATATATGTTTGACTGCTCAAAAATCATATATTAGCATCAAATTTGAAACCGTTGATACTCACTTATCGTATATGAGTATCATGTTTTCTATTTTTTGTATCGAATTTCGTCGTGAGTTTATTTTTTGGATTAGAGAGTATTGGATATAGTAGTATAATAATCTAGTATATATTGGATTAAAGTATATTGGATTAATTAGTTGAATTCCGCCAAACGCTGCCTCAGTGTATCGTGCATGTTTGTGCAGGTGGACGGTTGTATACGTAATGACCATAATTAAAAAATTCGTATGGCGGTGGAATGACGAAAAAGGGCTTGCCTGTGGGCGAAAGAGGTCAAAAGATTTGGCCGGACCACGGAGTGCACATGTGGGGCCGAAAAGGACCAATGAAAAGATAAACTCCACACGTGACTCTCAAAGCCACACCTCAAATTTCGTGAGCAACTATTTTATATTGGGGATTTGTTTTATTATTAAAAACGTGTTATATATAATAAATAATTTTTATTTTTTAAATTATATATATTTATTTATAAATATTGAGATATTTAGTAGTCCGACGTCATGACACCTGTTAATTTTTACAACATATTTTATCTATTTAAATAAATAATGGTTTTCATATAATTTACTCATAATTAATATATCTAATATATTTTAAAAAGTCAAAAATTCACATATTATATATACAAAAGTACATATTTAATATGATTATATTATCGTTATTTAAATAATAATTAAAAATTATAATAAAATTTTATGAATCAACTATATCTATTAATTAATCTTGATTATAATTTATGTACGTAATAATTATTATTTTACACACGTGTTGTTTCCAAGTTAATTAATAAAAAGAATAATAGTAATATTACTTTGACTTAGTTTGATAGGATCAATTATTTAATGTATAGTATAGATTACTATTTTCGTATCTTCTGATACGGTTTCACAAGTTTTTATATGTGAGACGGGTCAACTATATCGATAGTTACAATAAAAAAAAATACTCTTAGTATAAAAAGTAATATTCTTACATAGATGACACAAATAAAAGATCCGTCACACAAAATACGACTCGTGAGACCGTCTCACATAAATTTTTGTCATTTTCGCATTCTCCCAACTTGAATTAAAATTATTCATTCAGGTCCAATGAATTTATAGACACTGTCCCATGTTCGCCATCGAGAGAGAATTTGTTCTTTACCCGGCCTTCCCAGCAATCAATTTGTGTCGCAGAATAAGCCACGATAAAAATGTTGCTACTGAGGGATAAACTTAAATTGAGATTGAATTGTGCCAAATTTTATTTGACATAGTTATTATATAGTTGTGTCATATTTATAAAAGTGAGTCTCATGTGAGACCGTCTCACGGATTTTAATCTGTGAGACGGGTCAACCCTACCCATATTCACAATAAAAAGTAATACTCTTAACATGAAAAATAATATTTTTTCATGGATGACCCAAATAAAATATATGTCTCACAAATACGACCCGTGAGACCGTTTCACACAAGTTTTTGCTTTTTTATAAATATTTCTACAAGAATAAAAGTGTAACGTCCCAAAAATCGAAAAGTCCATGTGAACCACATACATGTAAATTATTATATTCTTTGGTATTTTATTAAATTCTTTTAAATCATAAAATGTATTCTTATTTTATTAAATTGTGTTTAATTATTCTTATGTATTTTATGCATTATTATTGCATGATAAGATTTAATTCATGAAATTTAAAAGTTCATGCACTTTGATTTTTAAGTTTCATTTCGCGTACGAACGAGGAGCGGAGACCGGGAGATTTTCAAGAAAATTATTTTAATTACACGATTAATTTTTATTAATTAATATAAGATGTTTTAAAGTTATTTTACAAAAAAAATTGGGATTTATTGGATATTTTTACCCACAAGATTTTAATTTTTAACGGTGCGTAAATTTTATCAAATCTGGAGACTTTTTGAGGGTTCGGCTAATGTTTTAAAAAACTTTCCAACACGAAATATTTTTCAGGAATATGTTTGGATTTAATGGGCCTATTTTTAAGTTTATTGGACTTAAAACCCTTTTTATTTTAATTGAGGCTCATTAGTGTACGTCTTAATTAACCTAAACTATACTTAAAATTAAACTAAAGCTACCCTACACTCATTATTAATATTCCCACCAGCCGACCAGCTCTCACTTCTTCTTTATGTACGTGGGTTCAACAACATTTCTCTCCATGAATTGCAGCTGGTTGCCTCAGTTTCATTTACTTTCACAAATAATAATTCATCCGACACTCCTCTCCAACCCACTCCATTCTCTCAATTATTCAGCATCCCTTCAGTAGCTCATTTCTGCCATTGGAAGTCCCTCAAGAAAAATATCGGCCATAGTTTATTCTTGAGTGGGAATTTCTCCGGTGCATCCGTTGCTCATTTCTTCATCTTCTTGCGTAGGAAACTTCATCAGGCACGCTTTGTATCCTTATTTCTGCATCATTTACGCCATAATACATGCTGATATGTGTGCCATTCATGTTGTTTTCAGTTCATGCATCGTTTTTACGGGTATGCTTCGGTTGAGCATGAAATGTACATTTGCTTTGCATCCTCTTGGCATTTCACGCTTTAAGAATTCTTGTGCAAGGGACTGCTGAACTTCGGTGTTAGGGGGCTGTTATGGCATGATTATTGGCTTAGCCGGTTAGGTGCTAGTCTTCTTGGTCGTGTGCTAAGGTCGAGAGTTGCAAGTCAAGGGACTTGGGTTTTCGGTTGACATGGTGTAAGGAATCTTAGCAGCTTGTAGGCTTGGTTTAGGCGGTGCCCTACTGTCTTAATGGTGAGCCATAATGGCTGGACACGTGATGGTAGAAGCCTAGAACGTGGACAGAAGCAATTAAGGGTTGGAGCTATGTGTTGGATTAGAATTGTACAAGAGGGAAATGCTGAAATTGTACAGCCATAATGGTGGTTAGCCGAGGATATTGGGGGTTAGATCTCGAAGTTTATAGGCTGTAAATGAGGTTATTAAGTGTGGTAAAAAGTTGGGGAAGTTTTGGTTAAGTTCAGGTTCTATTCGGGTTAAAATTGGGACTACGGTCCAAGTTTTAAAACAATTTTGGTTAAGTTATGAAATGAGCTCGAGTTTACGTCTAGAAATGATTTTAAATATGTTTTGAGATATTTTTAGGAGTTTAGTAAGTTTCGGATCAAAATGATGAGTTTTGGAGTTATCCGGGATTTAATCGCCGCACAAAACTTTAATTAAAGATTTAATTGAAACGCCTAGATTTAAGCTTAATAAATTTATGAAAACTTTATTTAAGCTCAAATAATTATTAGAATTCTAAGTTTTTAATTTGGGAATTTTATGCTAAATTTTGGTTTAATTCGGGATTAAAACGCATTAATAGGTTATATTTAAAGATTAATTTAAAAGTCATAGATTCAAGCCAAATAAAAATATGGAAAAGTTCATGTAGGCTTAAATAATTATTTGGGACATGTTAGAGTCAATGGAATAAGAAAATGTCAAAAAGGTGAAATTTTACGTCTAGGGGCAAAACGGTAATTTTTGGGTTTCCAGGGAAAAATGGTCATTTTGCACCCGGGGTGAGATTTTGGTCCTGACAGCGCCCTGAGCACATTTTATCATGATTTAAATGTTTATGCATCACGTTCATGATTTTTATGTAATTATGATAAATACGTTGCATGCTTGGTTTAAAGGAAAAAAAAAAATTACGTATATGCATGATTTTATTAAGTGATGAATATGATGACACGTTTTGAAGGAAGTGATTTAGTTGTGACTAATACGATGACACGATGACATGATGATATGATTGGAGATATCGTGAGGGAAAAGGCCCCAGAGGGAGCCCGTTTACGGGAGAAGGCCCCAGAGGGAGCCCGACGATCGTATTTCCATTGACATGATATGATGATATGATAGGCCAAGGCCCAGTTGACGGGTGAGAGTGTCGCTGGTGTCCCCGCCGCCCAGTACTGTGGTTATACGTAGATGGATCCATCGACTGACATGATGACATGATGATACGAAAGTCACAGCTAATGAACTGAATTCAATTAAAAAGAAAATATATACGTATATGATGACATGAGATTATATGATTTTACACGACACGTAAACGTATATGATGACATGAGATGACATGCTATGATTATTACCATGTTTTTAAAGGACACGTTTACATATATGATTTGTACTGTAGACACGAATGCTTTTAAGTTCATGAAATATATATTGAGTATGATATTTTTCACTGCTGTGTGCTACGTATATGTACTTGTTATTAACGGTGCAGGTGTGTTGAGTCTTTGGACTCACTAGGCATGTGTGATGCAGGTGAGCTTAATGATGAGGAGACTGGAGGTGCCGAACTCTGAGTAGTCAGAACTGGTGCGGTGACACGACCCGAGGACCACATGTTTTCCGCATTTATGATTTTATGATATTGAGAGGAGATGAAAATTTTCCATGTTTATGATTTGGATGTTAGGATTTTTACTCGCTTATTTCCCATTATAATTTTTATTGGCAAATGCTTATGAGTATTTTTAAATTATATTTTCAGTATGACAGCATGCCTATTTTTATGTTAAAATAAATATGATTATTTTAAAAGATGAGTTTGATTATTTTTAAACGACGCTATTTTTACTGACAAATATTTAAGATCATTTTTTTAATGTTATATTTTTCTATTACGATTTTTACTCCTTTACGTTTACGTTTGATGTGGGGACGAGTATTGTTATTTTAAATTGTATTATTTTACGGTCAGATAATTACGATTATTTTAAATGTTCTTTCAAAAATGCGAGCTTTTATTTAAAAAAAAAATATTCCGCACTTTTTAAAAATGAGTGAGACGTTTCAGTTGGTATCAGAGCAAGGGTCCTGTATAGGGTTGTGCCACGCCAGTTTCTGCAGCTCAGTCTTCAAGCCTCAAGTCTGTAAGCTTTTATGATTTAAATGTTTTAAATGATTTACTCTTATCACCTGCATGTTAACATGATTTACGCTTTATGATGATCTACGGTACATGTTTAACTGCTTTTATGATTTAAGGATTTAATGTTTTCAAAACTAGATTAAATTGCATGTTGGTTACGTTTGGAATTGGACGTGTCTAAGAATTCGAATATTGGGCTTTAGGATAAGTTGATAATGATTTGATTATATTGATTTTAGGTTTGAAGTGCTGATGTTCTACTCTTTGGGGTAATAAGTTAATTTTGAAAATTATGAATGCTTTTGGCACTTGTAGAATTTCTAAGAAATTACTGATGGTTCGTGGTTGCTAGCTGAATTAATTTTGAGGATTCCATGTAAGGATTTATGATTCGAAAACTACGACAATCTTTGGAAGTATAAAAACGTAGAATTTATTTAGGATGCATGCTCTATCTAGTGGGACGTAAGGATTGAATTGAATGGATTGAGAATTTTAAGGACCTAACTGTATTAACCAATAATTTGAGGACCTAATTGTAACAATAAAAAATTCTAAGGGACTATTTTGAATATACCGAATTTTGGGATTAAATTCTAAGTTTCGAGAATTTTAAGGTTTAATAAGGATAAGACGAATATTTTATGGGGACAAAAGTGCAAATTTCGAAGAGTTGTGGGGCCAAAAATGTAATTTTGAGAACTTTAAGTGCCAAATTGCAAATTCCGAAAATTTTGAGGATTAAATTTGAACTTGGAAAAACACTTGTGTTAAATCAGTAATTTTTCGAGGTTATGGGAATTGATTTTGGGTTTAATAAGTTTAAAATTATTGAACTTTATGATACGGAGAACCTATAAAATGGAATTAGAAGCACCAAGAACTTATGAGTAATTGTGGAATTTAAAAAAAAAAAAAAAAATTTACGACACATTGGATAATTTTTGAGGAAATTAAGAATTAATGCTACAATTTTAAGGAATTTGGGGGACTAGTTTAATAGTAAGTGAGAATGGAATGGTGTAAATGATAGAAAATTTTTTTTGTGATTCGGGCTTGAAGAATATTTAGAACCTTTATATGCCTGGGTTGTAATGTTATAAGGCATGATGATCAAGGCCGTGGTAGGATGAACCAATCGTAGGCTTGAAAAATTTAAGTGTTAGTGAAATAATGTTGCGTCAAAATTAAGAATTAAGGATGATAACGATTTGAGGTAAAGTTGATCGGTTAGCTAAGTTATAAAAGTAGACATCGAGTTAGTGAAATTTCGGGAACTTAAGTTGATGTGTCATAAGTTTTAGTCATTGTAACAATTAAGCTTGTATATTTGTTGGAATTAAATTTTTTTTTTTATAAAGTTGGGTATGATGGATGGTTTTACTGAAATCCATGGCTAAATGCTGTGTTGCAGAACACACAAACAATCACCCAAATTAATGAACCTCTGTTTGATTTATTTCCAGATAATACAGAGTGTTAGATCATATAGAAAGAACACAACTAAAAAAACAATTTTATGTGTTTCACTATGATGTCCCCATGGCCCCAGACAAAGGTCAGACACATGAGCAAGTAGGACTGTACAAGCAAATAGTTTGACAACAATGCGGTTTAAACCAATTTCGATTTGTGTCATCTCTCTTACCTCTTTTTGATACCTTCTCTTTTATAGTTTTCTTACTATCCTCACTTTGCACATTTGTCTGGTAAATTATGGTGGTTTACACATCATTTAAAAAAACAAAAAACAAAAAACAAAAATCCGGTAACGATGAAGCTCTATAGCATGGAAGGCCGAGAAGTATGTAATTGTTTACTTCCTCGAGAAAGCAGGATAAACGGCCAGAAATAAACAGGAATATCTAAGACGCTTTAGCATGGATGCTATCATTTCATTGTCGGTCATTTGATTCAAAATACGTAGAGAATTCCCAAGATACGACTTCACTCAAAAGCGAGAGAACCGCCAGTAACTTTGGCCCATCATGTACTGCATCACACCGAGAATCTACCATTGCAGTAGTTATAACTTTTTCAGAAGGCTTTCTAACTTCTCGAGTTTATCATCCAAGTGTTCAACATGATCAACGTTTGTTTCTTCTTCCTTTGCATCAGTTTGGGCGTCATCCTAAAATATAGGGACAAGTTCTAGTGATATGTAAAATAAAACATCGAAGTACAAACTATAGGCGTACAAAATTGGCTGACTCACATCAATGTCCTCATCATCAAATTCCAAGGGATCCTTGTCATGTTCTTTCAAGAATTTAAAGAACTCTGGTTCCTGCAGATATGCACCACATGAAATATAACACCCTAACCATCGAAACATATAAATCGCCAGACATTATAAACTAGCAACCGAATGTTAAACCATGGGAGAGTTGCTTGGCATAGCACCTTAGAACAGACTATAAATGATGACATAAAAATTCTAAAATGTTCCGTAAATTTAAGGCAAAAGACAGCAATATATAATCGGTACTCTTGGATGGCTGAGCTAGGAAACCAGCAAGTGTGAAATTCAAAATTTTGAACTTCTGATAGTTAGCGGGAAGACAACTCGTCGCTTCTATTATCATACAAACATCTGGGTATTGTTTGGTTCATGGTATTAAATAAATAATACAGAGATAAATAATATTTTTTAATAATAAAATATATAAAAATGATAAATTTGATTGATTAATTTGATTATATTTAAGATAATGTGATATTATCATTTTGTTATTTTGAAAATATTAATAAAATATTTATAATATTATTTATTAAAAATAATATTATAATTTCAATTTAATAATTAATTCGATTGATGCGAGATAAATGATTAATGATTTGATTGACAGATTAGATTGAAATATAGTAGATTTAGGGGGGTGTATTCAATGTAGGAAAATTATGGACTTTTAATGACTTTTGTAGATTTTAAAAGTTTAGATGTATTTAACTAAAACTTTTGAATACTCTATAGAAGTCTAGTGGTATTCAAAATAGACTTTCATAGAGTTTTAAAAAGTCAAGTGGTATTCAACATTGACTTTTTAAACTCTGTAAAAGTCTAGAGGTATTCAACATTGACTTTTTAAAACTCTATAAAAGTATAGAGGTATTTAAATTTTCAATAGACTTTTAATAACTTCATGAAATTCATTAATATACAAACATTAAAGCCTAAAGTACAACTATAAATTGTCAAAAATTGTATTAGGTTCAACTCAAAGATTTGGATGGATTTTTAAAACTTCTAACTCGTACACAAGCTATTTATTTCTACCTCCGTCGCTTCACATCACACCTCTTCTTATCTTTTCTCCTCTCATCTATCTCTATCACTCTCTCAAATTTTCGAAAGGTGTCTCTACATATAATTTCATATTTTCTTTCGAAATTTTTCATTTTTGGGCTGATTGTTCATTTAATAATTTTTTATTTTAATATCATAGGTAATTTTGAATTGTAGAATTGATTTTGTGAGTTTTTAATTTGTGATTTATACAAATTAATGTCATATTCAATAATAATAAAAGATTACCCAAAAAAATGTCGCTTATTAATTGAATAGCCTCGTAACAATCATGATTTTTTAAATTCCTTTTAGCATTTTCAATTAAGATGTAAGCTATGATATTTTTATACAAAATTGTATCCACACAATGATAAATAATATTCTTTTCACATGTATATTATCAATTCAAAAACAATATTACATATTAATCAATTGATGTATTTTTAAAAATTTACAAACATACGTACAAACCCACATATATACATATGTAAGTATTAAATGATTTTACTTTAAATAAGTAATTTTATTTATTAATATAAATATTAAAAAAATATTTGCAACCGAATATGTTATATATGTCAAATAATTATTAGTTCAAATAAATTATTAAAAAATAATATGTTATAATTATGTACAAAATTTTATAAAATCTAATAAAAAAAATTCACAAAAGTTTATAAAAAATCTTGCAAAAAAGTCTAGATGAATCCACATAAATTTGTTTATAAATCTGTGAAATTTTATAAAAGTCAATAAAAATCTTGCAAAAAAGTTGACATGAATCCGCATAAATCTGTTTATAAATCTGTGAAATTCTGTAAAAGTCAATAAAAATCTATCAAATCCATAAAAGTCAATCATTTGACAAAGTCGGTAAATGTCATCCAAACTCTGGATTGAATACACCCCACTTAGATTCAATATAAAGTGCATAAAAATATGAATAAATAATATTACGAACCAAACCATAGCATAATGTTATGTCAATTGAATTCAGTAATAAAGAACTGAGGAAAAAAAACTGAAAAAATAAAATAAAAAAACATCCACAATCAATGAGCGGGAAAAAATACCCTTTCTTGAAGCTTCCGTAGAATCTCAGCGTGTTCTTCAGCTTCTTTCTTCCCCATCACCTCGAAATTCTTCAATTCGCTGAAATATTTCAGTTTAGTGGCTGCGCAGCCTAATTATGATTAACAATGAAGTAAGTTAAACGAAGAAAATAACAATTCTACAGCCAAATATTTTTCAAGTATTTGGCAAGACGAGATTTTCAAACGGAGGAACGGTGGGCGGGCGCAGGCGCGGCGTTTCAAATGTGTGGAATCAGAACCTGAAAGGTGAAAAACAAATTAAGAATCATATGCTGGCGGCGGAGGACGAGTGGCGGCGGTGGTTCCGTAATTTTATATTTTTCTGATGTATAAACTATAAGTGGTCTAGGGTTTCGCAGAACGAGAGTGAACTTTCGAAAAGGTTTGAGAATTGGGAATTAATCTATATTCTCTACTTAATAATTGAATTTAAATTTGCTTAAAAAACATAATTGAATTTAAATAATATATAGTTATATTATGGGAAAACATCTTTAGTCAATTTTCTCGTACGCAGCAAGACATCAATTAATTCCATTTTTTTAAATTAGAATATATTTAATAATCAACCAAAAAAGCTTGATGATACTGAAAATATTGAATCGTTCGTTTCAAAAAAGTTAATATATTAATACTTTATCTAGACTAGAGTAAAAAACAATTCGGTACATGAACTATTGATAAATAAGTAAATTGACTCAATTATGTGAATAAAATGAACATACGAGAGAAAATAAGCTGTAAACTTGTCTTGAAGGTCATGAGAATTTTGCTTGAGTGTGAGATGTTTAAGACAATATCTACGATGGAGTCCAAAGACCTCAACAAGCTTGATCGGCATGAATTTTTTGTTGATCTTAAAACTAATGGGTTCGAGCTGAGAATTAAGAAAATCAGAATAGAAGAAGATCATTACATCTCTCAGTTGACCAAAGTTATGTCTACGACTGGTCCTACATCAATTGTTGGTGAGGTAGTCACATTGTGACTCACATAGCAAAAAATATACTGACTAGATAAATAATGAGGCTATGTCTCATTTTGTTAAGAATTTCGAAAAGTTTATGAGAAATAATCAACCAAATTTTAATTTCTATCGCAAAAAAGATCAAGTTGATGATAATCAATCTTATTTTAAATATAGAAAGACTGATCATTTTATTACAGAACGTAACATGCCTAAGAAAGATGAAAAAAATTCATTTGAGAAGAGGAGGTCCAGAAATGACAAGAGATCGTTCAAAAAGAACCAGAAAGCGCTTGTTGCTGAAAGAAAAACAAAAATAAGTGGATAGATTCAGATACTGATCCATCTAACTCGAAGAGCCCAACGAGAGTGCAAAACGACTCTAGTTGCATGCAGTGAAAGGAACTTGACATTCTTAAAATAAAAATCCGAAAATAGCGACGGTTTTAAATAAACCGTCGCATTATAGCGACCGATTTTCACAAACCGTCGCTATATTGCGACCGTTTCCAAAAACCGTCGTTATTTAAAGCAACGGTCTTTTTACCCGTCGCCATTAATAGAAATGGAGACGGTTTTACAAAACAGTCGCAATATTATAACGACGGTTCTAGTTAGACCGTCGCTTTAAAATAGCGACGGTTTGGAGTAAATGGTCGCTAAATAGAATAAGCAACGGTTTTTAAAAACATAGTCGCTATTATAACGACAGTTTCTTTACACCCGTCGTCATAATAGCGACGGGTTTAAGACAACCGTCGCCGATTTTCATCGGCGACGGTTTAGAAATAACCGTCGCCGATCCTTTGGCGACGGTTTTCTACAAACGGTCGCCAAATGACGACGGTGAATTCATAACAGTCGCTATATAGCGACGGTTTTATTCATATCCGTCGCTATATAGCGACTGTTCCTAAATAACCCGTCGCTATGTTTGTATATAATCAGCCCTCCCCGAACATTTCTTACACGATTTCATCTCTGTTTCGTTTTTTTTTCGAACTCTATCAATTTTTTTCTCTGTTTCGATTTTTTTATTGCGTACTTAACATTTTTTCGTATTTATGTTGTAGATTTGATTGTCGATGCGATCTTCCAACGCTACGTGGGAGCTGCAAATCTTCGCACAAATCAGGTTTTAATTTACTATATATAAATACCGTTGTTTATATATTAATTTACTATAAATATCGTTTATATATTCGCACAAATCTTCACAGAAATCTTCGCAGAAATCTTCGCAGAATCTTCGCACAAATCTTCGCACCCCGTTTATATTTTGATTTTTGCGATAAATCCCGTCGCTTTTTATGCGGCGGGATTTTTTAAAAAACCTCCGAACAAAATAGCGACGGTTGTTAAAAGACCGTCGCTTCAGATAGCGACGGTCTTTTTATTTAATCCGTCGCTTCATATAGCGACGGTATTTAAATCGGTGTTTCAAATGAAAAAATATAAACGATTGACATAACTAATTACTTGTTGGAACAAATATTCTGATTCTATTTTGAAAACGCATTAGATGCAAAAACCAATTGGTGACTAACCGAAGATTTCGGTTGGGAATAAATCTAGCAAACGACTAAGTCAAGTTATAGTAAATGGATGACGGGTCCAAATATCGATCTTACAGAGACTAATATTTAATTACTAGAATTTTTATCAGTTAATTTAAGTTAGACAAATTAAATAAAAAGATGATATATTGATTATTAATCTAAACTACTAAATAAAATAATTGCAATTAAAAACGAGATATTCAAATATCATGAAGAGATTCAAATTCAAATAAATAACAAAGACACACAACGGTACCAAACTCTACTATGTTGACACATGTTAAAATCCGATTAATTATTTAATTCTTGAGAATCACGATGAAATCATCAGTTTTATTTATTAAACGATTTCTCGAGTTAATAAACATATTTAAATCTAACAGTTGAATTATTTGTAATTGAATTTAATTATATCTAAATATATTAAATCTTTGTGGAATTTTATTTTTCACCTAAAAGTGCACATTGAAACCGAATATTATTTCTAGTCAATTTAACCATATGTTGATGACGTCTTTGTTGATATGTTTAATCAATCATCCTCTGATTCGTGATTAATCAACAAACATGTAAATAGTTGATCAAACTATTAACAAGAAATATTACATCAACATTAATCAATAATTAAAATCAAGAAAATAATATACTGAAAAGAAACCAAATATCAACAAACTATTGTTTGGTCCTATCGTAATCTTAGTCTAAAGAAAATTATTCCATAAATTCAAAACAGAAGTGAAAAATCATGTTTAAGTTCATAGGAAAAAATAAAATAAAAAATGAATGAAATGAATTCTTGGTAATTTGTGGCAGGTGTTGAATTCCTCATGTTTCTGCCTATGTTTTCCTACTTGTTTCTTTTCTTTTCTTCCTCCCTGGTGTTGTCTTCCGGGCAGTCTTTTGTGTTGGTCCTACGTGCGGAATTTGAGATAATAAAACCCGAAAATAAAGAATAAACTGGACACCGAGATTTACGTAGAAAACCCCTAAAAATTATTAGGGTAAAAACCACGCGCAAGATGAAAAGAATTCCACTATAATATTTTGTGGTGTACAACTCACTCACTGTGTTTCTAAAGAGAACACACACTCTCTTAATACAGGAGAACAAAACATCTCACAAATATTATAGAACTAAGCACTAAAATGCTTATAAGATGAGAGAAAACTCGAAGAAGGGATAATTTCAGAATGAAGGGGGAGCTCTATTTATAGAGCCCCTTGACCGTGTGAATACGCGTTAAAACGCGTATTCAAACTTTCCACGAAATTTCCGCAGTATCCCACGTTTTTATTCCCCTCAATTATTGTATCAAATTTGTCAACTCATTTGCTGACTATGCCCATTTGACTATTCTACCGACATTTCTCCCACTTGGAGATTTGTTTGAGAAACTAACACATCTCCACACATCCTTTCAATCTTGCCATTGCATGCTGCTTACGTTTCCGTGAGACCACTTGAGAATCTACACCACTCAAACTTATCTGTGTTTACTGGCTTGGTCAGAAAATCAGCTGTGTTATCCTTCGTATGGATCTTCTGCATATCCATGCTTCCTTCTTCTACTACTTCTCGCACAAAATGAAATTGTACTCCAATGTGTTTCGTCCTGGAATGAAAATCTGGATTCCTTGCAATGTGCAAGGCACTCTGACTGTCACAAAACAAAGAAACATTCTCTTGTTTGTGCTCGATCTCCTCCAATAACCTTTTAGTTCATATTGCCTCCTTGCAAGCTTGAGTAGCTACCATGTATTCTGCATCTATTGTAGATAACGCCACAACTGTCTGCAGTTTTGAAACCCAGCATACTGCTCCTCGTGCAAGTGTAAACACATAACCAGTAGTAGATTTTCTCTTATCAGGATCACCTGCATAATCTAAATCGACATAGCCCCTGAGTGTAAAATCCGATCCTCCATAACATGATGCAACATTCGAGGTATCCTTGATGTATCGAAGGATCCTCTTAACAGTGCTCCAATGCTCTCGTCCAGGATTCGCCATATACCGACTAACTGCTCCCACTGCTTGAGCAATATCCGGTCTTGTACAGATCATGGCGAACATCAAACTTCCCACTGCTGATGCATATGGTACTCGAGACATCTCCACCCTCTCTGCTTCACTGCTAGGACACATCTCGGAGGATAACTTGAAGTTAACAGGAAGAGGGGTCGATATTGGCTTACTATCTTGCATGTTAAAGCGTTGCAAGACTTTATTTAAACAATATTTTTGGGAAAGCCAAATCTTTCTGTTACTTCTATCTCGGTGAACTTGCATCCCTAGAATCTTGTTTGCAGGTCCCAAGTCCTTCATATCAAATTCCCTAGCCAACTGTGCCTTCAATCCTTGGACCTGATCTTTGTTGGGGCCTGCTACCAGCATGTCGTCCACATACAACAGCAAAATGATATAATCATCACCAGACCTCTTGAAATATGTACAAGGGTCTGCACTCAGTCTGTTGTATCCAAGGCTCGTGATATAGGAATCAAATCTCTTATACCAACACCTCGGCGCCTGTTTGAGACCGTGCAGAGATTTCTTCAACCTGCAAACCAAGTTCTCTTTGCCTATTTTCGTAAAATCTTCTGGCTGGAGTATATAGATTTCTTCTTCAAGATCTCCATGAAAAAATGTTGTTTTCACATCTAGCTGTTCTAGATGTAGGTCAAACACCGCACACAATGCCAACACTACTCTGACTGTTGTGAGCCGAACCACAGGAGAAAATATCTCATTGAAGTCAATGCCTTCTTTCTGAGCATACCATTTTACCACCAATCTAGCACGATACCGCTCCACTTGGTTATTGCCATCACGCTTGATCTTATAGACCCATCTGTTTCCAATGGCTTTCCTCCCTCGTGGTAGTGTAACAAGATCCCAAGTTTTATTCCTGTCTAATGCCTCCAACTCTTCTTGCATTGTTATCATCCACAAGGATACATCCGAGCTTTGAGTAGCCTCGTGAAAACTCGATGGCTCACCATCCTCTGATAATAGACAATATGCAATGTTGCTTTCAGTGACATAATCTGAAAGCCAACCTGGTGGTCTTCTGTCTCGAGTTGACTGCCTCATATTGGAAACTTCAGACTCAACATGTTCTTGTTCTTCGTGCTCTGGTACTGCTTCACAAGAAACTTGACCTTCGTCTGTCTTATTCTCCACCTGAAATATAGTAGTTTCTGAATTCAATGTGCCTTTGTCTCCCTTTACTTTATCTTCCTCGAAGATAACATCCCTGCTGATGACAAGCTTGTGAACAGTAGGATCCCACAAGCGAAACCCTTTTACTCCATCAGCATATCCCAAGAAGATACATTTTCTGGATTTCGAATCCAACTTTGATCTTTCTTGCTCATTGTACAGAACGTACACCAGACTTTCAAATGTATGCAAATGAGAATAATCTGTCGACTTCCCAGTCCACATCTCCATCGGAGTCTTCAGATCAATCGCCACTGAAGGAGAACGATTGATAATATAACAAGCGGTTTTGACTGCTTCCACCCAAAATGACTTGTTCTGACCCGTAGTCCTCAACATAGCTCTTGTTCTGTCCAACAAGGTCCTGTTCATCCGCTCTGCCACTCCATTTTGTTGAGGTGTGTAAGCCGTCGTGAATTGTCTTTTGATGCCCTCATGTTGACAAAATACATCAAACTCGTCACTGGTATATTCTCCTCCATTGTCAGTCCTCAGACACTTGATTTTCTTTTCAGAATCAAGTTCAACTCGCGCTTTGAATTCTTTGAAAATCTGGAAAACATCTAATTTATTCTTGATTGGATACACCCAACATCTCCTAGAGAAATCATCAATAAATGAGACAAAGTATCTCGCTACTCCTAGGGATACAATCGGTGCTTGCCAAAAATCCGAATGAATCAGCTCCAATATGCTTTTGCTCCTGGTAGTAGAATGCCAAACTTTAATCTGTGTTGTTTACTGGTAACACAATGCTCACAAAAGGGTAGTGACACTTTCGTAAGTCCTGGCAGCAGCTTCCGTTCTGAGAGAATTTTCAAACTCCGTTCTGACATATGCCCGAGCTTTCTATGCCATAACACTGTTAATTCTTCTCCTGAACCAATTGATGCAACAACTAGTTCTGCCTCTTTGTGTGTTTCTCCCAAAAGTACATACAGATTTGCAGCAACCTTTTCCGCCTTCATAACCACAAGCGCGCCCTTCACAATTTTCATGATCTCGTTCTCGATACGAGTTTTGCACCCGATGTCATCCAATTGCCCCAAGGACAAAAGATTTTTCGTCAGTTCTTTCACATGTCATACCTCTTGTATGGTGCGAATAGTGCCATCAAACATTTTAATTTTGACAGTACCGACCCCAGCAATTTTCAAGGCATGATCATTTTCCATGAATACAGATCCTCCTGAGACTGGTTCATAATGATCAAACCATTCTCTCCGAGACGTCATGTGCCACGTCGCTCCTGAATCCATAATTCATGTATCACAAAATTTGTGTCTGCCTTCTGCAACAGTTGCTGTTTCGCTGAATAATATTTCATCACTGCCTGAAGTACTGGCCACATTTCCTTGAGAGCTTTTATCGATACTCGTACACTCTTTCTTGACGTGCCCTTTACCGCCACATTTAAAGCAGTAAATATTTTTCTTCTTACTTCTCGACTTTGATCTACCTCGTCTTTGGCTCCCACTGGAGTCACGGTCCATAAATCTTCCTCTTATCATCGGTAAAGCCTCTGCCTGCTTTGAAGTTACCATCATGTCTTCCTTATTCTTGCGCGGCTTTCTTCTCCAAGAACCGCAGTTAAGACATCGTCGAATCTTAGAAAGCCCATAAGAATATTGTTGGTAATGTTGATGATAAGTTGATCATATGAATCTAGTAGACTTTGAAGTAGAAGCTCCGCACGTTCATTTTCCCCTATTTTATGCCCCATGGAAGTGAGTTGGGCAAATAGAGTATTTAGTGTATTGATATGGTCGGTCATCGATGAGGATTCCGCCATCCGAAGAGTATAAAGCCTTCTCTTTAGGAAAATCATGTTGTGTAGCGACTTGACCTCGTACATCTTTGTCAGAGTATCCCAGATAACTTTGGCTGTTTTTATCTCAGAGTTACTTGACAAAATTTCGTCAGCTATATCCAAGTGTAAATTGGCAACAACATTATCATTCATCGCGTTCCACTTTCCATCATCCGTAATCTCCACCGGTCTATCTCCAATAGCCGCCAAGCAATTTTCCTTTCTTAAAACTGCTTGTATCTTTATTTTCCACAGAATAAAATTGCTTCCATTGAATTTTGCTATCTCGTACCTTCCCACCATTATGTCTACAACAATTTTATAGACTGGACAAAATAATCCCGCTTTAAATAAAAAATCTTGAAAAAATCTTTTCTGATGTGGAAGATCAGTCTAGGCTGCAACCACAGAGCATACTCAGAATTTTAAGAAATTTTAAACCAAGGCTCTGATACCACTTGTTGGTCCCACGTGCGGAATTTGAGATAATAAAACCCGAAAATAAAGAATAATCTGGACACCGAGATTTACGTGGAAAACGCCTAAAAATTATTAGGGTAAAAACCACGGACAAGATGAAAAGAATTCCACTATAATATTTTGTGGTGTACAACTCACTCACTGTGTTTCCAAAGAGAACACACACTCTCTTAATACAGGAGAACAAAACACCTCACAAATATTATAGAACTTAGCACTAAAATGCTTATAAGATGAGAGAAAACTCGAAGAAGAGATAATTTCAGAACGAAGGGGGAGCTCTATTTATAGAGCCCCTTGACCGTGTGAATACGCGTCAAACTTTCCACGAAATTTCCGCAGTATCCCTTGTTTTTATTCCCCTCAATTATTGTATCAAATTTGGCAACTCATTTGCTGACTATGCCCATTTGACTATTCTACCGACATTTTGTTCGTATATGTTCTTTCCTGATTTCTTCCCTTCTTTTTTCTATCCTCTCGCTCTCTATTCTCCTCTCATGTCTCTCTCCTCTTTCCTCTCTCTTCTCCTTTGTTATACTCTCTTCCTTTCCCTCTTTTGCCTCTCTTCTATCCTTTTCTTTCACTCCTCTCTCATCTGCCTCCTCCTTTCCGTGCTATTTTTTTTCTTTCCTTTCTGTTTTTGTGCCCTCTCTTCCGGTCTCTTCCTTTCCCACCTTCACGTTTCTATCCTCTGCCTCTCTCTTCTTCTCACACCTCTTTTGTTTTTTTTTTCACTTTTTGCGCCCCTTTGTTCACGTACACTGTCTTTTATACTTTTTAATGGGTCTAATCCTCCGACTTCAAGTCTATCTCATGTTTAAATATTGTAGATAAGATTGTACAAATTTTATTTTTCAATTTCAGGCTTGCTCTCTATCATATGTACAAAGATTTTCTTCCAAAATTTCAATATTATCAAAGAATAAAATATAAGATTATTTTATTTCTTTTTTTTTTGTAACGTGTTTGTTCGAAGTTTTGTAAAATCATTTTATCTCTTAAATTAAACATTTTTTTTATCTTTTATTCAAATCTATAAATATTATAAAATTAATTTAGAGAAACACATAAATAGAGATACAATTCTAGATAAGTACAAATATCATAAAATTAAATCCCTACGATCCCTATAAGATTTGGGTTTTAACTGATGAAAAAATGTCTTCTTGTGCCAATTGAGGGGCGACATTGGCTTTTCTTCTTGTGTGTTCTTACTTTCTGCATTGAGACAATGGTATTTCTAGGTGATTGAGGTCTGATACTTGTTCATTACGATCATATTCCGCGTTACAAGTTTGAAACTTACTGATTGAATTGCTTACTGTTGACACCCTTACACAACTTGTGGCGTTTGTTTGCAGAAAGAGAGAAGCTTTCAAAGTGAAACCAGGCTTTTTTTTCCTTTTTTTTTTCTCTTGAGTTTGCTAGAAATTTAGCTATGTTACATGCAATTTCTGAATCTAGATTCAGAAAAAGCGGTGAACTTCAATACGAGTTGAAAGTTTTAGTTACAATTTTAGGTTCGGATTCGTTGGATCTTGATATGAGGGCCTGGGAATTCCGATAGGCTCGAAACCAGGAGGTTGTGACAATGGAACTTGTGGAGTTAAATATATATGATTATCATTCGTTGTCGACCCCTAATCATTTTAGTCGGATTAGAAACTAAAAATTCTAGGTTTGCTAAGACAATGTAAATTACAAATACATAGTGAAAAAGGCACCAGGTAGGATGTATCAAAAAATAATGGGATGATAAATTGTAACATTGTAAAACTTGAACCAAACTTACAAGAATGCAAACTAGCAAATGTATTTTTGTGTAGAATTTTTTTTTTATCAGAAACATAAATATATATAATTTAAGAATGTTCTCTTCGATTTTCTTACCTGGTTCTCTGGGAATTCAGTTCGTATGTTCTTTTTTCGTTTTACTGAATTTACTAGGATCGACTTGCCTGACGACCGAAGTTGTGGGATGAAGTTCTTATTTTCTTTGACAATTGATTTACAGTATCCAGTGATCTCATTCTTGGAAGTAAATATTAATCATAGCCGAACAATGTATGGAAGTACCCTCCACAAACAAAAATGTCTTTAATCAATACACAAATACTACAGTATCATAAGCTATATCCTGAATTGACTTAAAAGAAAAACCCAACCATTATACAACAATTGCTAATCGAATTTTACTGGGATTTGTTAGTTTTTGGACGTCACTCCTTCGAATAACAAAGATGATATATCTGGATTCCAAAAGGCATATGAATAGAAGATCTTGATTGGTCCATTTATTTGTAAATCCAGAAAAGTTTCTCAGAAGTTTGAGGAAAAATTACAATTTTATTGGTAAAAAATGTTTTTCTCATACAAATATTGCTCTACTTGAATTGGGTCAATCCATTTTGAACTTTATAGCATTATCTTTCCTTCTCTTGCCTTGCTTGGAAAATCCCATCACACAATCTTCCATTACTTTTTTTTTACATCTAACTGTTGAGCATAAAAATGCATCACTAATCCACAATTTTTTTGTCCGTTTATGTCGTCGCATCAATCACATATACATTGGGTTAATTGAGATAACTTGCTTTAATCGTGATTTAGTGTTTTGGGGACCAATTTAAGTTCCAAATAGTAGAAAATTATATAAATCACTGTGAATGCATAGAATCTGCCTTGAATTATTTTATTTGGAAATTGAGCTTTAAGTCAATCAATTATTGTGTCTAGGTGCCACCCTGAATTTTTCATTGATGAATTATTTATGGAAACTTGAAGTTTTAGAGCTGTAGAAAATATAATATTAACAACTGCGAGTATCTATGCAATTATGATGGTGGTAGTGTTGTCCAACTCCCATCGTCTCAGGCTAAACAGGCCTTGTAATTAAAATTAGAAGGCCATGATTACAAAAACTTTAAAATAGTCTGGTAAATAGTGTATTGATCATCTTGCATTTCAAAAAATGAAACTGATGACTGGTAACAGGAATATTGAACATTTAGATGTTTATGGGGACAATTTGCACTTTCCAGGGGGAAAGAAAAATTTTAAAGTTCGTGAGAAAAATTGAAAAAATGGCAGAACTTTTTTATTTTATGTGCTAATAAAAGAATTAGAAAGTGAGGGTGGACTGGCTTGGCTGTTAGCTTTTATCAGTCTATGCCCAAAGAAGAAATGGAAGGTTTTTTTCTCTTTGCAATTTCAGTTATTGTCGTCATGGTGAGCAAATATCAACAGGGAGCATGTGCGTTTGTAGGAGTCAGCCCAAGGTGCTGTTGAAATTGCTAAAAAGTTTTTCCCAAATGTGGAATGTAAATGCGGAGAGACAGGGCTCGGTGAGATCATTGACGGCTTCGATCATTGGTGTGGCTGTGGTCCTTGCTGGGCAAACTCTGGTATCTTCTCTCTCATAATTAGATTGGCATCTGAGCATATTTCTTCCAGTTTCCTTTTCTAACTTTTTACTGGGAGGATCATACATGTCATGGTTTCTATAATTGTATGTCGTAGCTAAGATGACGCAGCCTAGGGATGGCTGTATTCAATTATTGTGTCTAGGTGCCACCCTGAATTTTTCATTGATGAATTCGTGAAATTGTTCGTCAATAACCGCTGTTTTAAAATATAGACGAGGATGTGAACTTGTTTTCCTAAATTAAATAGCATGTGAAGTTGTCAATGTAGCCATTGAATAGTTGTACAATTTTCCCCCTGTTGTTAATTATAAAGACTGCTGAATACTGTCGTATGTTTTTTATAATAAACTATATAGCAACTGGATACAAAACTCTCAAATCAGGTAAATGAGTACCTTGGTTGCCAAACTTAAAAAAAACAACAAATTTCATCTCCTTCATGCAAACATTTACTGCACTAAAATCTCACATTTTAAAAAAAAACTCATGTTGATCTTATCTGTCTCGGGTATTGTGAAGCTCATGTCATTATCTAAGAGCAGATGCTACTTTATCTTGATGATTGGTGCTATCACAATGTGTCACTTGGGAATCATTCTATGCAGGTGGATATGTCTCTGAGGTTGCTGAAGGGTGGAAAGCATGTCCTGCAAGGTGACTGACTACCAATTGTTTTCTCTATTGAAAATTACATACATTTTTCACATGATAAACTAACAATATAACATTTTCTGCATATCATGGGTGCTTTGCATATTCTGGTTCTGAAGAGAAACTGGCTGTAACTGGTGAGTGAGAAGCTCTTCTTTTTTATGTGAATTTGAAGGTTTAGGAACCTAATCAGAAGCGAAGTTGCTAAAAATATAATGTTCTCAGCAGTTGGAAATCTTTTTAATACTTCTTGGATACTTTATCATCAGTGAACCCACTTCTTTATATAGGTTATTTTGATACTTATACTTTATTGATGAAAATGCGTTGAAAACGTAATTTGTATCAACAAGGACATTACTTTAATTTATCTTGGATGTTCTGTTTATGCTGTAATTCAAGGATAGATTAAACTCTATACTAATTTTGGGTTAAGTGATTGATCCATGTCATTTATGGATGCCTTTATGAACAACAGAATTGTCGCCTTCCTCTATATAACAAAAAGGGCACATTGCATTTGGCACATTAGTTTTTCTGTTGAACTTAAAATGTTGAATTCATGTGTAACAAACTCTATTTTCATCTTCCAGTGGGATCTTATTCTTTCAGGATTCAGTAAATGATGTTTTTTGAAACTATCGTTGGAGTACTGATTACTATTGCCTATTCAGCTGTTGATGAGCTTGAAACAGCAATTTCCCACCGCAACTCTTTTAATGTTGCACCAATCTGTTTGTTGATATCTGTAGTATGTGCTCACTTGATATGATTGTCGTGGTTGCTTTTTCAAACTGAGTGTGGAATTCAAAGCTCAGAAAACGTTTCACTGAAGTTGGAAACATAATAAACGTCCACACCATTATTGAAGGTTCAATGTACATCTCAAATCCTTAATTTTCAAGTTCTTTTGGAGACGCAGCTTTAGCGTGAGTGCGACCTCATGTATTAATTCCTCGAGCTTGTATCTGGTATATACCTCTTACTGTTGATAAGTATTACCTCCATGCAAGCCAACAATGTAAATGGATTTCAAGTTCATTTTTTTGTAAACATGAATAAGCTATTTCAATGCTTGTCTGTGCTGATAAAGCCTAAATAGAAGGAATTATTTTCCTACATTTTTGTTTTAAGTCTCAAAATAATGTCAACTCTATTTCTTATATGTTGTGGACAACTTTTTGCATATTCTGTCTAGTCATTTTTTTTTGTTCTGTAATCTATCAGCTAAATCTGTATATTACTAATCCGTGTTTCGAGTTCTGCAGGGGGGTTTCATTCTAAAGGTGTTCATTTCGTTGCTGGATTAAGAATGGTTGGTTAACCTTTACATCAATCTGAATGATGTTTCTGTGATACCTGTACTGTTAGGGGAAAAAACAGTTGAAATGTAAACAGTGCTGAGTTATGGATTTATTGGAAAATATATATTCTGTTACTTGGTTCTGCTGCATTCTATCCATCCTAACATTTTTCAGATTTATCGATAACCAATCATACCAAAGTATTATTCTTGGATTATAACTTCCTCTAATTCGGAAAATGAAGTATATTTCTGATTATCACATTCAAGTTGCTATTATATTTTCTATTAATAATAGTGTTCATACTGCCATGTATTTGGTTTTGATGATCATTGTCTTGTATACGAGAAGCTTGTCGGTTGTGAGATAACTTCGGTGTCAGCTCTTACGTCTCATGTTGATGGGACTTTGCCTCCCCCAGATCATATCTCCTCAACAATGTAGGATTGTGATAATGAAACTATTTATACGAAATTTTATATTATTAGGCATTTGAAATATCATATATGCATTCTTCTTATTTGCTTATCCCCTCCTGTAGTCAGCTGGAGAATGGGAGTTCCGGTGTATTTGTGATGGTGGTGTCATCTAAATCTCCTAAGGTATGAATTACATAGTCAGAACCTCTAAATTTTTCTCCTCTCTGTTTGTACCATATATGTGTGAGTGTTCGTTTGAGGCTGTAAGCCTGTAAAACTTTCAACATTTGCATTGGTCACTTGAATTTAGGTGCTCTGGCGAGTTGTGGGCTTGAAGGGAACTATACAAGTTGAGCGTGGAAACATAGATGTAATCTCCTCTTATCATTTCCAGGGTCTAAAAATTTTATTTTTCCCTGAGTTTTTTTTATTATCATAGCTCATGCTATTTACTGGAGATGGCGGAAACAAAAGCTGGTTTTACCCGTTCAGTGGTGTGACAGAGGAGCTTAAAACATTTTAGGCAGATACTTCACTTGCGACCCTGAAGGTATTGATCCCATAACAATCTTCAATTGACTAATCAAAGCTCTTTCATGGCTCTTCTGCATCATTGTTGTTGTTTTTAATTGTCCTCGTTGGCAGAAGGATCGAAGTTACCAAGTTGAGCATCGCCTTTCTTTTCGCAAAGGTGCTCGAGATGTTGCTGTTTGGGACGCAATGCTTGAATCTGGGAAGAAGCAAGGGGCTACTGTCCACGTGAAATAGTTTTAGCATCTCCCCTACAGGTTCAACTATACTTGTTTGCAAGACGTACTCAAACAAGCTATTAACAAGATCAGGAAGAATTTGTCTCGAGTGTATATCATGGCAGATACTTCCCTACAATCATTACTGTTAAAACTATTCAAGACTCGTGTTACCACTACCTCTACACTCGAGTTACAATTTGCAGTTTAAGTTAGTATCTCTACATAAAATCGACAATCATTCCATTTCTCCTTGTTTTCTCTCTGCCTTCCATTTTCACTGTGTAGCTTAATCTTTGTTTCTTGATGAAATTATACAATTCTTGACATGTTGTACTATACCTATTTCGCCTATTCCATGGATAGAGTTTTATTTTTCTTTTTTAGATTTGGTACATAACTCTTTTATGGAAGCACTTGGGATAATCATAGGACTGTGACAAACAAGGGTTTGGCTTTAAGGGCCAGAGAAGGTATAGGGAAGTGCCTTTATTTCACGAGAGACAATCACTCCACCCTCTGAAACTGACAGGAACACAAGAAAACGATGGTCACATGTAAATGCATACACGGTCTGACTTGGAAGTGGAGTGGTTTAAAGTATGATGATGGAAAAAACACTAGTAATTTTTACAACAAAATAAACTATTTCGGTACCACATCCGCGCCATATCGTGTACATATACTTGTAAGTGTGTATATAAATCAAGCTTGACAGTTAGAATTGAGCTCAAGCTCATAAGCTCAAGGTACAGAAGCTTGATCTCGGACATATAAGACTGTCATGAGCTGACTCATGATGTCTGTTGGGTTTATAATTTTTTTTTGTGGAACACATTTATAAGTTTGTTTCACAAATTTGATTAGTGAGACTTAGCGGATGAATCCTAACTCAAGAGTTCATTAATAACTACTAGAGCTAGAATCTAAAGGTGTAACTAAAGAGTCACAAAGAGTTCTCGAGTTCGAAATCCACCAACCATCTTCCCAATTGTAATAATAATTAATAACAATATAAAAACTAATTTCAATCCATAAATCATGAATTCTGACTCACTTCAACCACACCAAACACTATTTGTTTCTCATTAATTTTATGAACTGTCAATGAAAAGTGACATTCAGAAATTAGAGATGGGATTAACATTTCTTGGGATTACCAATTATGGAGAGATCCATACTACGATTTGAGTGGTTGGTCTTGGCCCCATGATAGCTCCTCTTTCTTCTATGCAAATTATGACTACAGAATATGGACCATTTGGAAAATTCTAGCTGCATTTATGGTATTAGCTGATGTTCTTTTTTCATCTACCAAATTGTCTGTTTCTTTTTTTTTTCTTTTTTTTTTTTGGGGGCGACTTTGTGGAAATTTCTTCAAATGAGGAAATTCAGATTGGAAGTGTAAATGGCAATGATATCTCAATCGGGTTTGAGTCGATCTTTTTAAAAACTTTGAATTTCATATCTGGACTTGTGAATTTTCCAATGGCTCGAACTGAACTAGTTTAATCCATCAGTTGAATGAAGGTTTTTGCTTCATTGACTGCATGCATTATGTGTGGTTAATTTAAAAGGCTTCTATATTTCTACATTGCAAAATTTAAGTTGGTTTTCTTATAAATTCCAATTTATATTGTACAAAAAAAAGGATTGAAAATAAATATTGTCAACTTTATAAAAAATTTAAATAAACAGAAACACATGAAAAAAATATTCATTTTCGTCTCTATTGTATGGTTCGACTCATCTTTTTTCTCGTGTACTAAAAAAACTGATGTAATATTTTCATTATCACAACATAGATGTATTTTGGTAAAGAAGATGGACTGAATCGGGAAATGACCAAAACAATATGGACAAAAATTAAAATTCAGAAACTATTTATTTTCTAGACAAATGAATTTTTCCCTGAATAAATGAAAACAATAACAAAAAAGTTGAGAAGCAGTCAAATTGAATCAATCAACCATGGTGATAGCAGGTAGAGATAATTTTGCCTTAAACTGACAAAATCAGATTACTGCAAAAAGTAGAATCATTGGGTTTCTAACTCTGTTTGGATCACTGCATGTAGAATCTGTATACGTAGCTTTTCACCTTTGAAAGCCTTTTAACACAAAAGTTTTACTGAACTCAAGACTACTCTCAACAATTCTCTTCATTAATTTGAACTATCCCCACCCCACCTGCCACGCACAAAAACACATGTTTCAGAAAAAGTAAGATATCCTTATTATTTTCTTGAACTCCTTGCTTGCATGGATAAAACAGTAGATCAGGATTTTAAGAGTTTTTGTACCAGATTAAAATGCTTATCAATGAAGTAATCATTTGATGGATTTATGCCACTTTATGATTTGAGAGGTGTTCATTTAATGTCCCCGCGCAGCTTGGGAAATTAATTCCTTGTTATTTCTTGGAGTATTTACCAAATTGTTGTTTCTATGTATTTTTATGATTTCTGTTATCTATTTACCTGCAATGAAGGGAAGTTTCAGGTACAAATGGTGTTATTTTTCGGTTTCAGCCAGAATAAATGTTTTTTTTTGCTGGATTTTCTTCTGGTTGTCTAGTTATGTAAAGGTGCTGCGTGTTCTTGGCCGAAAACTCTGAAAAGTTTTCAAGGTTCTTACTTCTTGTTGATTATCAGAAATGTTCCAGTAACACATGTTTCCTTGCTCTTTATCTTGAAATTGTTGGGTTAAAGAAACGATTTTTTTAGCTATATGTAATGAATTCATGTCGGTTCATCCTAAGATGATTGGCAGATATTTCTTGTATTAAATCAGTTGGATTATGTGATCCTGATCAAATCTCCCTTCTTTTTTAAATGTTTGATTATCCTTTTCTTATTACCTATTTCATGAATCCATAGAGAGGCTGAATCTTTTAATAACTCGCATCAAAATCATATATCTCAGGAAACTAACGTAGATGAGTGAAGAAGCCCAAGCAATCTGTTCGCATATGAGAAGTGATACCAAGAACTGGCAGCTACCAAGTTTTTGAGATCACTCCTGCCAGCAGACT
Organism: Primulina eburnea; assembly: GCF_022965805.1. Classification (NCBI taxonomy): domain Eukaryota; kingdom Viridiplantae; phylum Streptophyta; class Magnoliopsida; order Lamiales; family Gesneriaceae; genus Primulina; species Primulina eburnea. The sequence continues at coordinate 26,720,413 of NC_133113.1, forward strand.
GATAATATTCAAGAATAATCCAAGAAAATGATGAGGGGTCCGGTACCCGAGGAGTTCGCTCTGAAGCAGACCGCCCCCAAAATAGCTGGCTCAGGGGTGATCACTGGTGGTGATAAGGTTATCTGTGCCTATGACCTCGTTGAGCAGATGGAATACCTCTATGTTCGGGTTGTAAAAGCTAAAGATTTACCCGCAAAGGAAGTTAACCATTCCTGTGATCCATATGTCGAAGTAAAGCTCGGTAACTACAAGGGAATCACAAAGCATTTTTCTAAAAAGACTAATCCACAGTGGAATCTTGTTTTTGCCTTCTCTCAAGACCAGCTCCAAGCTTCATCTGTCGAAGTGGTTGTGAAGGATAAGGATTTTGTGATGGATGAGTTTATCGGTAGAGTCACGTTTGAGCTTGCTGATATCCCACGACGTGTTCCGCCTGATAGTCCCTTGGCACCACAATGGTACAAGCTCGAAGAAAAGAGAGGTGAAAAGCTAAGAAAGGGAGAAATAATGTTAGCTCTTTGGAAAGGTACTCAGGCAGACGAGGTGTTTCCTGATGCATGGCATTCGGATGCAGCTGCTGTTGGCAGTGAAGGAGTCTCAAAGATACGGGGAAAAGTTTACCTTTCTCCAAGGCTTTGGTATCTTAGAGTTAATGTGATTCAATGCCAAGATTTGCAGCCAAGTGACAGGAGTAGGCCCCCTGAAGTTTTTGTGAAGGTTAATCTTGGAAACCAGGCTCTTAAAACTAGAATATCATCATTGAGGAGTGTGAATCCATCTTGGAATGAGGATTTAGTTTTAGTAGTTGCGGAGCCATTTGAGGAGCCACTTGTCTTGACTGTGGAGGATCGAGTAGCACCCAACAAAGAAGAAAACTTGGGCAAATGCATGATTCTGCTGAACACCATCCCTAAACGACCCGACAACAAGCCAGTATCAGCCAAGTGGCTTAATCTTGAGAAGCATGCAATTGTTGAGGGAGAAAAGAAGGTTACTAAATTTGCTAGCAAGATTCACTTGAGGCTCAGCTTGGATGGTGGGTACCATGTGTTGGATGAGTCGACTTATTATAGCAGCGATTATAGACCAAGCTCGAAAATTCTCTGGAAATCGAGCATTGGCCTCCTCGAGCTAGGAATCATAAGCGCCACAGGTCTGTCACTGATGAAATCTAAAGATGGATCAGGAACTACAGATGCTTACTGTGTGGCTAAATACGGTCCTAAATGGGTACGAACAAGGACAATCATCGACAGTGTTTCACCAAAATGGAACGAGCAATACACATGGGAAGTATTCGATTCTTGTACTGTGATCACAATTGGGGTATTCGACAACGGTCATTTACAAGGAGGAAAAGATGCCAGCATAGGAAAAGTTAGGATAAGGCTATCCACCCTCGAAACCGAACGTGTGTACACCCACTCATACCCTCTACTCGTGCTGAAGCCGACCGGCGTTAAGAAGATGGGGGAGGTTCAGTTGGCTGTGAGATTCTCCTGCTCATCATATCTCAACATGTTAAACAAGTACACTCAACCATTACTCCCCAAAATGCACTATATCCATCCATTATCCGTCTTCCAGCTCGACATGTTACGGTTCCACGCGATTCAGATAGTCTCCGCCAGGTTGGGAAGAGCTGAACCGCCGTTGAAGAAAGAGGTCATCGAGTACTTACTAGACGTTGGATCGCATATATGGAGCGTTCGAAAGGCGAAAGCAAACTTTATGAGGATAATGAATGTGATGGGAGGGCTGGTTTCTATTGCAAAATGGTTTGATCAGATAAGGCATTGGAAAAATCCACTGACCACCATTCTAACACACATCCTCCTTGTAATACTAGTCTTCTTCCCTGAACTGGTCTTCCCCACTTTCTTTCTCTTCCTTTTCTTCGTCGGTATCTGGCGATACAGACAGAAGCCGAGGCATCCTCCCCACATGGATATACGCCTCTCGAACGCGGACGCAGTTGGTCCCGACGAGCTAGACGAGGAATTCGACACGTTCCCGACGTCCAAATCATCGGACGTCGTGCGTAATAGATACGACCGTCTGCGTAGTATCGGTGGGCGGATTCAGACGGTGATGGGGGACTTGGCTATGCAGGGGGAGAGATTCGAATCTCTGTTGAATTGGAGGGATCCGCGAGCATCGGCATTGTTCGTGACCTTTTGCTTGGTTGCGGCCATTGTGCTGTATATTACGCCATTGCAGATAGTGGCGTTGGCGGCGGGTTTTTATCTGTTGAGACATCCTAAGCTGAGGAGTAAGGTTCCGCCATTCTCAACTAATTTCTTTAAGAGGTTGTCTGCAAGATCAGATTCCATGCTGTAATTTATATTTTCACTGTTAAATCAATTATTATCTATCCAATGTAAGAATGTTTCATTAAATTAATTTAGTTTATATTTAAAATAAGAGTTATAATGTAGTAATTTTGAAAACAGTCAAAATAGAACTTGTAATTTTGATATAATCAATTAAAAAAAAAAACAGCGACTGAACTTCAAATTTCGAAAATATATACATACTATCCACTGAGTTATATATGTCCTCAAACTAAAAATTTGTGTGAGACGGTGAGACGGATCTCTTATTTGAGTCATCCATGAAAAAATATTACTTTTTATGCTAAGAGTATTACTTTTTATTGTGAATATCGGTAGGATTGACCCGTCTCACATATAAAGATTCGTGATACCGTCTCACAAGAGACCTACTCTTATTTAATTACAAAATTAGTTGCGACACCAAATCCTTTAGCTTTCATTAACACTAGTTAATCTGCACACGTGTTGCGTGTATGTACAATCTTTTTTATTATTATCGATGGACTAAAGTGAAATTTGACAAATTATGGAGGGACTAAATTGATATTTGAATGGTTGAAATAAAAAAAATAAAAATAAAAGTATGTGTTGAAAGTTTAAAAAAAAACTAAAATGTAATATTAGTATTATATAAGGGTAAAACTGAAAAAATAAAGTTGGTGTCTTCTCTGTGTAGTAATATAGTATAGAAGTATATATATTAAATATGTGGATTAGTAAAATTTTGGTAGGATTCCAAAAGAGGCTGGGGCTTCCAAACAGGGCTAATTTTATATTTTATTAATTTATATTCAAATAAAAATAATAATTATATTTATAAAAAGTAATGAAATATTATATTGTTATTTAAATTAATTCGTATCATAAATTTAAAAATTATCAAAACAGTAAACTATAATTTAAAATGTTGAAAAAAAAGCGAAAAAATAAAAATATAATAATATATTGACTTTTGGTTAAAAAAGAAGTTGGTATCTATTTTCGCCCCGGATAGAGACACCCATTTTAGTATAGATTAAATCGCCTCTAGATAAGGATAATTTTATATTTTTTTACCTTCTTTTATTCATTTCCGGTGCTTAGATTTTTGCACTAAAATCGCTGTTCTCTTACCACAACGATTTTAGTTACCACGAGGAAATTGGATTTAAACGGACAAACTCTCCTCGTACCATTTTACCTGTCTCCTGGCCGCCGCACACGCAGTTCAACCCAAGTCTTGAATTACCCAAGTTTCGAAGGGGTTCTCCCGGCGGTGATCGGGAATAGTTTTTTAATGGCTGTGATGGAAGATATAGGAGTTGATATCAGGTTTGATTGATCTCTTTATTTGCTGGAGAAATGAATACTAGTGTGATTTTTTTAATAATTGATTGCTCTCTATCGGATTTTTTGTATCTTTTTTTTTAATTGGAATTGATGTTGAATGATCGAGGGTTTGTACGCCATGGGAGGAATTTGAAACTTGTCGTGTGGTTTTGATGAGCTTATAAAATATGATCTGCGTCGTTTCTCATTTCCTGAGTCGATTAACATATCATTGTGATAGAGATGATTATGTTGTTAATTTCTTCGGCCGAATAAAGCTTTGATTTTTTTACCAATTTGTGGATTATTTAATTGCTACGTATCTCTCGAAAAATTGTGACGAAATTAACGTATGTAATTTTGCTTGGAATTGAGCATGATACGGACTTTACATTGTTCGTGAATTTGTTGAAGAGGATGTTTTCTAGCGAATTATTTATGGGGGAATATTTCAGTATTTGCTCTTGATTTTCATTGATGAATCTGATTGGAACCCATTTATGCAATAGTTCGGATATTGACATTGATGATGTAAGAGGTGCTGACATTGATGATGTAAGAATTGCTGATAACATAGAAGAGAAGGATGTTAGTGATGAGGAAATTGAGGAAGAAGAATTGGAGAAACGAATGTGGAAGGATCGCATCAAGCTCAAGAGGATCCATGAAAGGCAGAAGCTTTTGAAACAGCAAGCTTCAGAGAAGCAGAAGGAGAAGTCCTCAACGGATCAGGCGCGCAGGAAGAAGATGGCACGAGCCCAAGATGGCATTTTGAAGTACATGTTGAAGCTTATGGAGGTCTGCAAGGTTCGTGGATTCGTGTATGGAATTATTCCTGAGCAGGGTAAGCCAGTCAGCGGTGCATCAGATAATATACGAGCTTGGTGGAAGGAAAAGGTGAAGTTCGATAAAAACGGCCCTGCAGCCATCTGTAAGTACGAGGCTGAGTGCCTTTCGAGGGAAAACGGAGGTGGATATGAAAATGGGAATCCACAGATGGTTCTTCAAGATCTGCAAGATGCAACATTAGGATCACTTTTATCATCCTTGATGCAGCATTGTGATCCACCTCAGCGGAAGTATCCACTTGAGAAGGCCATCCCACCTCCTTGGTGGCCAACAGGGAATGAGGAATGGTGGACGAGGTTGGGATTACCAAAGGGTCAGGCACCCCTGTATAAGAAGCCTCATGATCTGAAAAAGATGTGGAAAGTTGGGGTTCTCACGGCTGTTATAAAGCATATGTCGCCTGATATTGCAAGGATTAGGACTCTAATTAGGCGTTCAAAGTGTTTACAGGATAAGATGACAGCTAAAGAGAGCTTTATATGGTTAGGAGTTTTGAGCAGGGAGGAGTCCTTAATCCGGCATTCCAGCAGTGATAATGGTTTGTCTAGCATTAGTGAGACACCTTTAAAAACTCAAGGAAATAAGAAGAAACGTTTGGTGGACAGTGATAGCGATTATGATGTTGATCGTGTGGATGATGGGCTGGGATCCGTTTCATCTAAAGATGTCAGGAACCATGAATCTGCAGATATTGAATCTTCTCCGGTTCATGTGACGCCTGATCCAGTCAAAGCGAAAGTACATATAGCAAAACGGCCACTTAAAAGAAGACGGCCTAAATTAAGAAGTCCTGCTAATCAACTGGCAGCACCGTCTGTCAACAAACATTTGGCCAAGGATCCAGAAGATGTGGCAATGAGCACAAGCCACCGCAGCATACAGATTTCTGGATACCTGATGAATGAAGGCCGGGCAGCAAATGATGGAATAGCAGCCTTGAGGCCTCAGGAGAATAATGCTCAAGGCCAATCCTGCTTAGTGGAATCTGATGTCAACTTTGTCTGCTCGTTTCCTTCTTCAAATGATGTTCCCACAAACGTGTCCTCAGTTAATGGACCCATGCTTTTTGCCGCGACTCCAAGTGCTGACCTAGTACCTCATGGGTCTCATAATATTCAACTGTCTCAAGATTCTAGATCGCATAGCAGGCAAGAAATTACTATTTTACCTGAAAAAAGTCGTCATTCTACCTTGATCCAACAATTTCAAGGTCCGGGGTTACATCATGGACCCCAAAATTCTTTGTGGCAACCCAGACCTCAAGATTCAACATTGTATCGGAGTTACTCAGCTGATGTTGGATCAGGTCATCAAGGGCGTCTGCCTGAGGCAGCTTTCACTAAGATGCAATATGGTCCAGTGGATTCGAGCTTCCCTCTATCAGTGCTGCCACCCAGAAATGGTAAAGATATTTCCAGACAAGAGTTCCCAAATTTGTTTAAAGATGCATTACCGCATGAGCCAGATAGGCCCGTTGATCCACAATTTACTTCTGGTCTCAATAACTTGCCATGTGAAGAGGCAAGATATAGCAGCCCATTCAGTCTTCCCTTTGATGGCACCAGTTCATTAGATACAATCGACTTTGACTTTTCTGTTGATGATGATGCGGCGTCCAACACTAACTTCGCTGAATGGATGGAGTATTTTGCGTCATAAGCTTCGAACCCGTGCATCTCCTTGCATATAGATGATGCGCTATATTTTGCATTCTGGTTCAAGCATACACATTCTTGTGCTCAGCCGAATGAATTGCAGGTTAACTATGTGGTGGATGTTTTGTAACTGTAAACCGTAAATATAATTTTCTGTTGTATTATTTTTCCTAGGCTCCTAAGCTGGTACCTAAATAATTATTATAATTGTCGTTGGGCTACACATACTTTGCTGTAACTTTTGAGACATTGGTGGGTTGTTGCAAGTAAAACGGGTTTATTTGCTGGATTAGCAAAAGTGTCGTGTTGTTTGGTTCGTGTGATAAAATAAGTGAATTAAATAAGTTAGCAGTAATTTTAATATTATGGTTAAAAATATTGTAATAGTAATAATTAAAATATGATTAATAACATTAAATTAGCTATAATATTAGTCAGATTATAAATTATATTTAAATATTATTAAATTTGTTTAAGATAATAAAAAAAATTAAAAATTAATCAAAACATCATTATTCTCTCTCAACATATTCTTTAATTGTTTCGTTCTTTTGGATAATTGTTAATAACCAAGGTTCTAAAAAACATGAAGCGTCCCGAAGCGTGGATGTCGAGCTTCAAGCTTTTCAAGGTTAAACGAGATTAGCACGAGTTTAAGCGTGATAAAGCTTTTTTTTATCTTTAGTGTAATTGTAATTATCTCAAACCAACAAATTGATAAAATTATACATAAATATGATGAATTTAAGTCTCATACATTAATTCGCATATTTATAAAAATATAAAAATCTCAAAATTACAATGTTTATTTATTTTTGCAACTAAACTACATTAAAAATTGCTAAATATTTGTCAAATCATTATCAAACACGTTTAGTCATAATTAAAATTAAAATATAAACATCTAAATTATAAATTTAATTTATTTTTTAAAAAAAAAAAACATACTTTCAAAATTAAAAAATTTAAAAATAAAGAAATATGATTAATTATACTTAAGCACACTTAATTAAATGTTTTAATTACACTTAATTAGATCAAAATTTTTTCCGCTTTTCTCCGAAACGGAAAGTTTTTATCGAACTCCAAACTTAAACGCGTTTAAATGTGCTTTTTAGAACACTGTTAATAACAATAGTTCAGTCGTGATTTTATGTGCTAATATGACGACATTTATACATTATTAATTAAGACCACCTTTAAACAACCAATTTAATCCGTTGAAAATAAATAAAATTCATCACTCTAAAATTTTCCTCAAAAGGTAAAATAGAAACTTCTCAAATTTAAATTTAGTTATTTATACATCAACACGAGCCGATGGTGTATATGGTTAAACATTTGATTTAAAAAAAAAAAGCAGAGAACGAGTAATTTTAATTCAAACCTGAAGAAGCAAAATGCATGTTACGTACAGAGGAATCAATTGGACTAAAGTCCAATACTCAAGCCCCAAAAAACTACACTAGTTCTTTCAATTCACGAAACAAATGTTCTTTAGCAACACAAACGGCTACCCATAACGACAATGAACGAGAAAAGAAGGGAGTGGAAAATATCGAGGTACCGAATCACTCATCTACCATGTTGCTCCACCAAAAGCTAACAGAAAAACTAGTGGTTAGAGACCGCACGTAGTGCCACCATTTTGGGGGAATGTATAGCATTTCACCTTCCTCTAATATGCAATCAATAAAGTCAAGATCCAACACCTTTGGAAACTCTTGCTCGTCGATGTCATCTATATCAACCTACAGAAAAGAAATTCACTTTTCGAGGGAACAAACAATACAAACTTTTAATAAAAAGAAAAGGAAATGAATACACGATAGGTTGATAAAAATAGCAGATCACTGAGGAAAACTAGACGTGCGAGCAGGGCGGTAGGATCAAGCAGGCCACCTGACTGGAATTGCTGAGCATGGATTCGGAGTGAGGATAAAGCTCTTCAGAAATTGAAGCAGGGTATAGTCGCACGTACTTTTTCCCGACAACCTGTAGAGAAGGATACACAATCTCTGATTATAAAGAGAAACAAGAAATATAAAACCATATGTATACACGAACGATGGATTTGAGTGTGCTTACAATAGCCTAGAGCAGTAACTATCATGAATCACAAAACACTTTCCAACACAAAAAGAACAAAGTGTACATGTTCTTGGTATTTTTCAATAAATCTACCGACAACCCTCTCAACTAACGAAAACAAACACAGCCTACATGGAGAGAAGGCAAGATCGTGTCCACCTTATATCCCAGCCTTCATCCTCCGCAAAAATACAGCTCAGCAATCCAGAACAGGAAACAAGTATAGGTCTGCTTTGGTGAAAGGTACAGACTCAGCAATACCAAATCAGCATTAAGGACTACACCTTCCATACCTGAGCAAGTATATTATGGTGTGGATCGTGATGCAATGGAGTCACTGTCCCAGGAGGACCAAACCAAGCATTAACGGACTTGATCTCCCCACCACCAGCAAAACAATAGTCAGGTATAACAATATCATGCTTCAGTTCTTGTATCTGCAGATAAAATGGAATCGGTTGTGAAAAATATTTAAGATGGTGTAACATTGATTTTATGGCGTCATATGCAGTTTTACCAAAAAAAATGATAAAACACACCTGATCAAACAACTGGTGCTGAGCTAAATATGTCACATTTGCAGAACAGTATTCATTGGATATAATCCTTTCAAGAAACTCGGAAAATGTGATTAATTCTTGCTTCCACTCCTGGCTTAGATAGTTTTTTCCTACCTGTAGGGTTCAACACAAAGGGGAAAATGGTCACTGAAGAAGAGATAACCAGAGAACAAAATGAGATAATGTACTGGTTTTACAGCGAATCTAACTTACTTTTTCCTACCATTTCGACATTATAGAATGCAACATCACAATTACCCATTGTTGAAAGACTTGATAAAAATTAGGGACTTCAGTCAGGTCAAATCAAAGCTGAATGGGACAACGGAATTCTCACGGGAAATTAAACAACCAAGCAAAAGTTTTGAAGATACCTCAACTGGAACTGTACGAAAACCAGCAACCTGTTTAAGGTAATTCGTGTCATTCCACTTATTCATGGCCGGCCAATGGGTCATGGAATCACAGAGTATCACTGGAGAACCAGGAACAAGATGTTCCCGTAAGAACCCTTCCAAGGAAAGGCCCGATTTTTTCTCCATTACCTTACAAGAAAGTGATTTGACAGGTAATACTCTAAGAACCTGCATATCGATATTCACACGCAAGAAGATGTCAACAACTGCAAGTTCACTTTTATCATTTTGAATCTATGACGAGCATATAAATTTACCACATGGCTTTCTCTTTATATGAGAAAGAAAGAAAGAAAAAAGGTGATTTCGGCTGTGTCCAAATCTATCACTCAGCTAACAAGTTCTAAATACATTCCAGTGCTTATATTTCTTTTCCTCCCATCCAGAAATTTTGATATGAAGTGGCAAATCATCAATTTTTCATTAAAAAAACCGAGTTTAATGTCTGATCTATCAAATGTAATTCTATTTTTCGAAGCAACGGCATGTGAATGACTTCTATTCCTTTACACAGAATTGCAATGCAGCCGGAAAGTATCCGGACATTCGGATTCCAAGAGCTATGACTCGTTGATCACCATCAGATCACGCTGTTTGAGAATCAAATACTGTACAGCACTGATCTGAAGGTATGATATGACATGCAAGAACGAACTCTAACACGAAACAGGAACAACCTAGTATATGCAAATTCTTTACCAGCGAAAATGATGTTCTCATCTGTGAGCGAAACTTTATTTTTTATATAATCTTCACTTTCCAGTCCTGGGAAAAAAAGGAAACAACAAATTAGCAAATAGGGGGACGAACCTCACCTTCTCCAAGTCGAATTCCTTAGACCACTGACCATTTTGCCGCCCTTCACGATTATCGCTAACCCCAATCCCTCCGAAGGCAGCGTTGACTTTTTCAATGCACAAATTCAAGTCGCCTCTCAATGTCAATCCACCCATGATGAGCCCCATATCAAGCGCTCCGAGCGCAGGCTTCAATTCACCTGCGGCGTAATGGTGTTTCGCCACGTGGAGGCACGCCATTGAATAAGCATCTCTCCAGATGGGGACAACAGCGTGCCACGGGCCAGAGTGCAGCTGCTCCCACGCCATCTCCTTGGCGGCCTCCGCCGCCCTAGCGTCACCGGCGGCCGCCCGAGTGACCATTGAGGCGAAGGCGTAGCCCCCCTCCGATGTTATTCGACGCAATAGGGTGGGGGACTCGGAGTCGAGTGTTGGCGTTTCGAGGGCGGCGGAGGGGCCGGTGGACATAGGAGGGAGACCGGTGGATGCGTGTAGAAAGTTCACAAAGTTCCAAGATTTGTGACAACGGGAGATATTTCGATGGCTATTTAAAGTGCGTTTGGGTAGTAAAATATCTTCTTTTTCGACTTACGTGGCAGTTTTCTTTGCATCCAAACTATTTCACAAATACTTGCCCTAAAATATTAACTTATTTCATAACTTATCATAAAAACAAAAACCAAATTCAACGAAATAATTTCACAAATCAATTTTTTAAGATAGATCTCTAAATTAATCAATAAAAAAAAATTAATGTTAAAAATATTATTTATTATTTTAAATTTTTTTCGAATTATCTTCTTTAACAAAAATAAATTTATGAGCTCGTCTCAAAAACTATTTATTTTTAAAAAAATATATATAATTCTTTTCTTCACGTTAATTGAAAAGTGTGACAAGTACCTCAGAAGATATTTTTTTTTCCTGCACAATTGTAAAGTGTGACAAATGGAATGATTAAAAAAATCGAATCAAGCCTCATAGAACAGAAAAAGGCAAAGAATTTTCTAGAAATTTCATTATGCCATCCCAATCAAGAAAATATCAAACAGGTCACCGATGATGTGGCTACAGTCTATTGGTTACTAGTTTTATCAGAAGTTATGAAACGGTTAACTCGACCCTATCTCTGTGGGTACTGTTCGCAGAGGTCGATCTAACGGCTCGGATTTTTTCAAGTCAATTTTTTTATTTTGTTTTAACATGGAGGTGGGTCCGGATCACTCATGTGGAGTGATCCGGACCGTTCATTACCCGTGCAGGTACTGACTACACGGATAGGGTGAAACAAACCGAATGATTTATTGTTAATTAAAGTGAAAGAGGACAACGTGAATGACATCGGGCCAACCGCATGATGAGCCCATTGAACTCTTGGGCTTCCATTTCTACAACTGGGTGGGAGTCGTTAGCCTGTCATTGTCAATGTCTATTCGTGGGATGTGGAAGAAAGCCCACCACATATGGCCCATACATTAATATCATAATTATCTGTTAATATTTATCAAGCAAGAAATAGTTGCTCTCGAAGAATTAAGAAATTCTCTGCAAGAAATACGACCTTCTGGTGGCATATCTAGCTAGATATACAAGATTTGAAATATAAAATATCCGACTCAAATAATTCTATTGTGTCTTGTATCCACGATTAAACCATCGGTGTTTCTTCACTCCACCAGCACTCAAACGAAGTTATGTTGTTATCTTCAAACTATAAAATAAGTAAGTCTCCCTATACTATATGAGGGCACGTCGAGCTCACACGAAGGGTTTGGTTAAGATATGTTAGATTTCGCCAAGAAACTGTATGGTCTCTCGATATGTCCCATCATCAAATTGCATATCTAACCTCAAGAAATCCTTAATTATTAAATAGACAATCAGAGGAAATAAAAAATTATAATAATAATAATTTTATAAAAACCTCAACTAAGAAAGTCTATTTACTTATTCTTTTTTAAAATAAAATAAAATATTTGCAACTATAAACACCATAATTTAAAGATTTTCACACTTTGAGGTCAATAATCCGATATTAATACATGTAATAACTTAACTTTATTACAATGCCACAGGCCCACACGAGGAATAAATTTTGGTAATCTTTCTTCGAAAAGGAAATGCCAAACGTTTTATTTATTTGAAAATATTAATCCAAATTTCAATCTTTCCTTCGACGTAATTCATTTCATGTTCATATATGTATATCAATGGCGTTAATAGTGAAATCTTTGTGGTTTCAAAAACCACAATCTTTAAAAACGAAGCTTAATACATATTAGTCGACCTTAATGTTGCATTAAATTATTTAAATTGTGACTCAGATTCAAATGAGAAGTGATTCATACATGTTATTTTTAATTTAATCTACTTTGGCGGAGCTATATAGTATCGGTGTTTTTCGACGTATTATTTTTCAACGTCAGATCAATAATAACAAAATATCAAAACCAAAATAGGCAAAATTCAAGGAAATTTTTTTGTTGGTCCTACGTACGTTAACTTGAGATAATAATATGAAAATAAAGTATAAAACATGACACTAAGATTTACGTGAAAAATTTCTAAAATTATTGTGTAAAAACTACGGACAAGACGATAAAATCGATATATTTTCCTTCAAGGGACAAACTACTAATTCTAAATTCCCCAATTTGATTTTTTTTCCATTATATTTATGTAGTGAAAGCATGAATGAGTAGTCGCATGCCAATGGATAGAAATGAGATTCTTTAAAGCTTATGTTCGCTACTTTACCAACAGATTAGATTAATCTACAAGTTTCACTAGCACGGTGAGGCCATCAGATAACTGGTATTTCGATACACGCATTACGTGTTTGTATGATTTATTTAATTTTTTGAATTTTTGCTTTTGATTTATTAAATTTTTATATTAAAATTGGTACACTATTACTAGATAATAAATCTAATATGGTGATTATTAAAATTTTCAAACGGTAAATGATAATAATATATCACCTGGGTAAATTTGAAATTATCAAAATAAATAGGGTAATATGTGCGAATAACCAAAAAATTATACCACATACCACTAAAATGCTCACGCTTAATATAATTAGTATAATTATAGATAGCCAATTCATCAGTTATTATAAAAGTATATTAGATTATGGATTTTTCGACCAAATAGTCTTTAAGTAATCTTAAAAAATATATATTTTATGAATAATTTCATTTTTTTTAAAAAAATAAAGAAATTGGATTTCCACCCTAAAAAAAGTTTAGTTCTCGATAATGTTATTGGACAAATTGAATTAAATTAATGATTATCATCACAAGAAAAGGAGGGAGGGCCATAATCCCACAAAGGCGTGAGCGACAAAATAAATTTAGTGTGCACCGTCATTACTTCCCTTGTCTCGTGCGGTCCAATGCAATCAATCTTCAACGGTAATATAACTTCTACAACTACCATTTTGAACTCCCCATTTTGACCTTTTCGCAATAATATATATATATAGTTTTGAGATGATGTCCACAATCGTGTTTATCTTTGTGTCCACAACTGAGATGACACTCATCTATTGGAGTTGATGAAACATATCGAAATTGTACATTCACCAACCGTATTCCAAATAGGCAAAAAATTGTGTGAGACGGTCTCATGAGTCGTATTTTGTGAGACATATATCTTACTTGGGTAATCCATGAAAAAATATTACTTTTTATGCTAAGAGTGTTATTTTTTATTGTGAATATCGATAGGGTTGACCCGTCTCACATATAAAGATTTGTGAGACCGTCTCACAAGAGACCTAATCTTCTAAATTTTACGATTTTGGTCAGTTTTAGTTTTGTATATTTCAAGTTTTCAACTCTCGGTAATATTAGTTTTTTTTTTTAATCCGATGATGTAATATTATATGTATAAATGTCATGTCCATGTCATGGTAGCGTTTCGTTGATGTCACGTGGAAAAAGATTAAAATCGGATGATTTGTCATTTTTTTAATGTCATTGCATTTCCTAAACCCTAAAAGAGTAAGTCTAATGTGAGACCGTCTCACGGATCTTAATCTGTGAGACGGGTCAACCCTACCCATATTCACAATAAAAAAAGGCCGTTTCGTTTGATTTAAGTGATTCTTTTTTTTTTTGTTAAAAAAAACAAAAATTATTTGGCGTGAAATATTGACTTTTTATTTTTCCTTCAATGGATACAATGTGAAAATGGCATTCATCGATACAATATTTACGCTCTGGACATTCCTTTATTTATTTAAAGTAAATTTTGATATTAATCTATATATATATATATAAATATATATATATATATATATTCATTTTCATTTTTAAAAAATATGAGATTGCGAGATAATTATTCAATTTTCCACGAATGTGTATCATATGAGACTGTCTCACGAATTTTAATATGTGAGACGGGTCAACATTACCGATATTCACAATAAAAAATAATACTCTTAGCATAAAAAATAATTTTTTTTCATGGATGATCCAAATAAGAGATTCGTCTCACAAATACGACCCGTGAGACCGTATCACAAAAGTTTTTGTCATTTTCCACATACATCTGCTAATTGCATATTATATAATACTAAAAAAAATATTCAAAATATTTGTGGCACAATAAGATAAAAGTCCCTTGGGACAAAAAGTAAGAAAGAACAACACTTTTCCCCACCAAAATCAAAAGCTCCTTCTGTGGTAGGACCTATCCAAGAATTTACATAAAGCATGCATGCATATCCATATATTCAAATATAAAACCCCCAAACAAGTTCAACTCCTTCCCTCATCTCTAATCTAACCTGCGAGTTAAAGTAAATATAAAGAATGCTGTGAATACATATATACATGATACATATAGAAGTAAATGAAATGAAGGATGGCAGTAGAAAACAAGGGGCGGCGTGCCCATGCGCAGCGTGCAAGCTTCTGCGGCGGAGATGTGGGCAGGATTGCGTGTTCGCGCCTTATTTTCCAGCCGATGAACCTCACAAGTTTGCTAGTGTTCATAAGGTGTTTGGTGCCAGCAATGTCAACAAGATGCTGCAGGTTAATATCCCTATTTCAACATATAATTTATGTAAAAAGTTATTAAAAACATAAGTTGTTCTGTTCTACAATTAAGATCAAATAATGTTCACGATCTATTATCAAAGATAAAGCAGTACGCTTCTCACTTGGTAAAGGTTCAGTCTTCTCCTTTAGCTGATTGGATACACAACATATATAGCTTTGGTCAAAGAATCAATAGTAAAGGCGTGCTCCAGGACCAATTGACACCACTTTTCACTGTATCTTTCTCTGATTTTTCAATGTTCGACTAAAAGATAAAACTTGTAACTTCGCCTCTTTTAATTTGTGATTTAGAACATTTTAAAATATTTGTCTTGCTTATCATTTTATTAAGCTTCGGTCGTAGCTGGGATAGAATGAAGATTTTACATTAGTTAGACTCAATGAGTTTGAAAACCGCGAAGGAGGTTGTATCATGTATGGCATGGTATCCAGGAAACATGAAAATGTGACTGAATTTGGAACTTGCAGGAATTGCCAGAGGATCAAAGAGCCGATGCTGTTAGTTCCATGGTTTACGAAGCAAATGCGAGGATAAGGGATCCAGTTTACGGCTGCGTAGGAGCCATATCTTCTTTACAACAACAGATTGATTCACTGCAGACTCAATTGGCCTTTGCACAGGCAGAAGTTGTACACATGCATATGCGGCAATTGTCGTCGCCAGAAAATGCATCTCCCTCGTCTGGGAACACACAATCTCGTCGGGCTGCCAGGTCCCTTTTTAACATGGACATGGTTATGGATCAGACTGATATGAATGACTCTATCTGGCCTTAGGGTCTCTTTCGTGCTACCGCTATACATTGTGGCTTTCTCTTTATTGTTGGCTGCTTTTTTCCCCTCCTTTTTGCTCTTCACTGTCGTACACACATACAGATCTTTATAGCACATATGTATTACTTGACACAGTTCGTGATGATTAGAATATATGATTGTTCTAAACTATATAGAATGTGGTGTTGAATATAAAAATACATCTTATATATAGTGTTGGCCCTGTGGCCTTAATTTACTCTAAAATTTAAGCTTTCATTACTTGTATTTAAGAAACCAAATGTCAAGCACAGCACTTTTTTGAAGAAAACAAAAAGTTTCAGAAAAGCTCAACTAAATAAATACTCGAGAAGTTGGGTTTTTTAAATCCAAATCTCACTAGTTGCAAATAAAAGGGTTTGTTTTTATAACAAGGATAGTGACAACCTCCAACATTTTACCCATATTAGTATATAAGAATAGGACCTGCTCTTGATAAATCATATTTAAAATTTGTGAATCTACAACCAAAACAGCCACCTTCTGTTAAAGAACTTAAATTTCTACTAAACTAAAATGATGTCAATCTGCATAAATATTCAAGAATGATGTAGCATAACACCAATAACTCAAAGTGCCACAAGATTTCTTTAGGCTTTGCAGATAAAATTTCAAAAAGAAATATTGAGAATCTTAACGGCAGTCACTAGCCATGTTCATAATTCAAATTTTCATCTACAGATGCCTAAGATATAGCCATGAAATCTAACTGAAAATACTAAGTAAACCAATCTCTTATGTGCTGCTACGTCCTTGAGTTTGGAAGGAGGCCCCTGCTTCTCTTTTCTCTACTAGCATGTGTTACTCGCTTTGGTTTCAAGGATAGAACTGAATTATGTGTTTGATTCAATGAGCTCGTTTTCTGCAATCTCTGATGCTGCTGCCCTATAACAGTAGAGCTCTGGACTTGATTATTTTTTAGGTCTTCATTTGTATCTTTTTTGCTAATCCGAACAGAGATTTCTGGCCTTTTCAAGGATGGGACTTTGTTTGTCTTTTCAAGAGAGTTACTGTCAGAATCAGAAGATGAAGCACTAGTTGTGCTATCTATGTCATAAAGCACATTATCTGCCATGATTGGAAGGTGCTCTACATTTGAACTTGGTGCTGTGAATGAGGGTCTTCGAAGCCTCGTTAAGCTAACCACCTGCGTAGGATCATCACCATGGAATTCGTAAAGTGGAATGACATTAAATAGACAACATCTGAGTTAAAACCTGTTCAGTTCATCCGTAATTATGATTACAATCTCATATGAAAAAGAATTCACTCGACAGAAAATATCTAGTGCTCTTATTAAGTAATTTAGATTTATGTTGAGTAATTTTGTATCAAGAGAAGTGAAACGCAACTACTATTTAAACTAAACAAACTTGATGACAATACTTATACCTTTTGTTCAAGAATCAACGTGTCTTTTCTAAGTTTGTTGATGATCATATTCTTCCTGCAAATGATATCTTCCAATTCTGAAATTCTCTGTTAACAGCAGATAAAGTGCACTCAATGACTTAAAAAATTGACACACTTTCACGGCTAAAACAGTGGAAGCAGGTACCTTTGAGCCAAAAGCTTCAGACTTGTGAAGAATAGTAGAGAGTTCCTTGATGATGACATCCTTCTCTTCACATTCCATTTGCAGGTTATTGATAGTTTGGTTATTTGCTGAAGCATCCAACTATTTTATGTGCAAGTTACTTTATTAGCCCACCCAACACTCTCATACCAAATAAATACATATTTGGAACAAAAGTTGTTTCTCGGGACATTCTTGAAGCAAAAGAGGGATTTGTTTCTATTCCAAGACAAATTGGCGTAAAAGGGACTTATTTCATCCTTACTGCTTCAAACACTTTCAGAATTCTTAAACTGAAAACTTAGCAAGATTCTCCTAGCATCAGATACCTTAACATCCACAGAAGAAGTAACACTGGGAGCCCAATCTGACAAATCAGACATACGACGTTCCTCGGGTCCGACCTCACTGAGAAGTGGCATTTTGTACTTGAATACATCATCCCCATTTATTTCTTTAGTTGGGGCATTAACCTGGGAAAAAAAACATTTTAATCACCAGCACAACAATAAGGAGTAAAAAAAAACAATTTTTCTAATAGGTTTTACCAAATAATCATTAGGGATCGGATACGAGTAATCATTAGAGACCACAATTTCAGGCTGATCCTTGAAATAATCAATTTCCTTACAAAGACAGTCCAGCTTATGTTGCATGCTTGAGAGCACTTGGTCCTGTCATATTAATCAGGGACAAAAAATTGTAATATTAAACTACATTCGAAATTTTGAGTTTCAAAAGAAGAATCCATCCAGAATAATATATGTCAACACGCTTTACTTCCAATGGAATCATTATATGATCTAGGGCTTTATTAAATTAAACTTCAAAAAGTACCCTTTGTATTGATTTGAGAATATTCAAGGCATAAATAAGTGATGTAAATGAAAAGAAACTTCATTATTCTGCCCGATTACTATAACCCACAACCAATGTTTCCAAAACCAAATGTTAGTGAATTAAATTAAACCAGCTTAAATGAGCATTTAATAAATTAATCCCATATCAATTAAGAAACTCAAACGTCAGTTACTTTTTTCTCAAATAAAACAATCAAGTAATGAAAAGGCCGCGGTAATTAACTGACCGTAAGTTCAACAGATTTTCGCAGCTCGAAAATCTGCCGGTTCTTCTTCGAATTCGTAGCGGCAGCTGCAACAACGGCAACTATCAAAACCCGCTGA
Source organism: Primulina eburnea (assembly GCF_022965805.1). Lineage (NCBI taxonomy): Eukaryota > Viridiplantae > Streptophyta > Magnoliopsida > Lamiales > Gesneriaceae > Primulina > Primulina eburnea. Next base: position 26,739,064 of record NC_133113.1, read on the forward strand.
ATCGGGGTGAAAAAATCCCAAGTCTCTGCTTCTTCATCACTGAATACTCCTTTTTTGTCGATGGCCTTAGCCGAGCTCGCTTCATCGGCTCCCACAAGCCGGCCTTGCAGAGACAACCAAGCTAGCTGCCTTTTCGCCCTCACCGGTTTATGGGGCTGTTTGAAGCGGCTTAGGAGCCGCCGTGGGAAAGGCGATGCAGATGAAGCGAACGGTGACAGAGACACCAGCGCAGGGAGTAGAGCGTGGCCGAAGCAGGATTCATGGCCGTCAAAATCCATGATTGCAGCAGCTTCAATTGCTTAGGAATTTTATTTTTCCATTTTTCGGAAATCGTAAAATTTGCACGGATTGCATTTTCAAATTTATATTTGGGAGGGAAAGTGAATATTTAGAAGATATAGAATGAAGACAGACAGGTGCGGTAGCCGTTGTAGTTTTAAAATTTTAAGTATTTTTCAAAAAATCAAAATATATAATATAATTGTGTTTATTTTAAAATATAACTAATATGTGGTAAAAACTTGGGTGAAATGATCTCACGGGTCGGATTTTGTGAGACAGATCTCTTATTTGGGTCATCTATAAAAATTATTACTTTTTATGCTAAAAGTATTACTTTTTATGCTAAAAATATTACTTTTTATTGTGAATATCAGTAGGGTTGACTCGTTTCACAGATAAAGATTCGTGACATATTCTCCTAATTTGTTGTTATCTCATGCTCCTTTATTTGATTTAATTTAATATGATAATTGTGAATATATTTAAGAAGTAAATCTAGAAGCTCTACAATATACCGAAATAAATTTTCTATCTCATCACATATTAAACTTTATAATAACCAATTATTTGTACAATTTAAATTTCATTATCTCTCTTAGACCATGCCCTATGTAGATGCTTCCTTGCCCACTGGTTTCATCGGCCTCTAATGGCCGAGGATGAAGCACGCGGAAACATCCACATGCGACGCTCAAGATAAGCCCTCTCTGTGTGATGAAATTGTTGGTCTCATATGCGGTAATTTGAAATAATAAATATGAAAATAAAAAATAAACTGAACAACGAGATTTACGTAGAAAACCCCTAAAAATTATTATGGTAAAAACCACGGACAAAATGAAATGAATTACATTATAATATTTTACGGTGTACAGCTCTCTTAATTACAGGTGAACAAAACACATCACAAATATTATAAAACTAAGAACTCAAATGATATAGGATGAGAGAAAACTCAAAGAATAGATGATTTCAGAATGAAAGAAGGAGCTCTATTTATAGAACACCTTGTTCGTTTGAAGATGCGTAGAAAGCGCGTGCCGTCTTCAAATTCTGCTGTAGTTTTTGACAAATATCAGCCAACAAATCAGCCAAAATATTGGTTATCATTATTTAGGTCATTTTATTTTACTGACTCGATGTTCTTGACAAATCAGACCGTAGGACTTTGCCGGAATGGAAATAAAGAGGCTTATCGTACCTGCAAAAACTCATAAATTATGACCTCTGTGTTAATTGTCCCACATCGGTTGGATAGATAACTTGGGAGTTGTATATATTGGCTTGGACAATCCTCCCTCCTTGAGCTAGCTTTTGGGGTTGAGTTAGGTCCAAGTTCCAATCTTAACATGGTATCAGAGCCCGGGTTTCACCGTTATGTGTTGGATTGCCTATAATTAGGCCACCCGTTCTACCCATAATTGGGTCATTTGTAAACTCCACGCTCCAGATGTTCATTCCTGGGCGTGAGAGGGGTGTGTTAATTGTCCCACATCGGTTGGATAGATAACTTGGGAGTTGTATATATTGGCTTGGACAATCCTCTAGCTCAAAACTTGGGAGTTGTATATATTGGCTTGGACAATCCTCCCCCCTTGAGCTAGCTTTTGGGGTTGAGTTAGGTCCAAGTTCCAATCTTAACACTCTGAAATATGTTATAACTTCCATTCTTATTACATATTGGTTATCACCTCTAAATATATTTAAGTTACAATCTAGGAGTTTTATGATTTAAAATTAAAATATACAGTGTAAGATTCATCTTTTAAGCTGAATAATGGAACCATAACGAAATTCCTGCCAATCCCTTTTGCCACGAAGCTTATTGGATGATATTCACTCAATCCTTTCCTCAAACTGAAGCTTGTAGCCTCACCAAATCCTTCATCCAATGAATTTGACCTGCAGTTAAGCTTCATGGTCGCCCTGGAATGAAAATCAACACCATTGTGAACAAAGCAACCTTTTCTATCCATTGATTCTAAGGAAACTGTTCCATCTTTCCCACCAAGTCCAGGAATCAACCAAAAACTTGAACGAGGGGATTCCTCGGAATCTGTAACTCCAAGATTTTTCCCTTCTCCGTTATGCACGATGATCTTGCCAGGAAAATTAAAGGGCTCTAGCATGACCAGCTTTCCTACTGCATCTTCTGGTCCCGAGAAGCTTCCGAGTTTAGGATATTTCATAATGAGTCTAAAAGTTGCATTAGCTGCGGAGTTGGTTCCAGCATCGGGGATATCCTGCATTTGTATGTATCCATCTGCATTTGTGAATGCTAATGTTGTGTTTCCAGATTCTTGTGTTAGGGAGATCAGATGGGAATGGTGATCATCTGGAACTGGAGTGATCCAGTCTGAAATTGGAGTTTTTGGATCTGCATTGATGTCAAAATCTCCGCTGGATAGACCGGCTAGAAGGTATGGACCGTATAATATTGCTTGAAGAGAAGAATACTCAGACCGGTCATCTAAGCCATGTAAATTATAATTCATCGGTATTCGAATAAAGAAACTGATATTCTGCTACAGATTGATGAACTCTCGATGGAACAAGCCAGAGAAGTACCTTTAATAGCCTCGGTTCTTATGCTTAGAGGCAGCTCAAGAGTAATTTTGTCACCAGGGCTCCAATTTCTGGTAAGTGATAGGAAATTGCCTGCATCAAACCATTGAATATCAGGAAACTAGGCGCTATACTTGGAAAGTGAAAAGTAAAAGATTATTTTCTTTCAACATAGGAAAATAAAGGGTTTGATTTCACCTGGACTTGGTAGGGAAATATCCTGACCGTTGAATGACGCCTTTGCGCCAGCTGAATATGTCCATGGAGGTATTCTGAAGTTCAAGGTAGATGTTTCCCACACTGCTTGCTGAAAAACAAGGTGTAAAATACAGAAATTTAGCTTATTCTTGATTCAGAATCGAGTTAGAAAACCAATTTGGGGACAGAGACCTCCTTGGATGAAACAGTCAATCCCACACGTAGCCGTTGATCCCATGAAACGATAGGTTCCACTTGTTGGCTGAGAGATATTTGTCCTGATCTCCAGTTAAGTGTGCTTGGTATATACTGAATAATGTAAAGGGCTGGTACGTTTCCTTCCTCTTCAAAGTATATCGAATCTCCTAGTTTCGAAAATGATTCAATCCCTACACAAGTAAATAAGGAAACAGAATCACAATGACAAACACTGACGTTAACACAAACAAGAAAAGTTTACGCTTCTTGCAATCATGAAAGTAAAATAAAGCTGGCACTTGTTCATACCAGTGCCATAGCAGCACCAGAAAGAATCATACTTCGTTCCCCATCCATGGTAACTTACGGCCTTAGAACCACCAGACTTCAGCGGGAGCATGTAAATCATTATTCCAGGATCCCTTCCTCTTTGAATGCTCAAAACACCGTTTGTTATTGCACGTTCGTAGTAATCAGCGTAAGCAATCTCCTTCGTCCATCTGAAAAGGTTGCGTGAAACCTAGTAGAACCGACATCAATCGCTTGTAAAAATTGAAACAGAAAATAAAGACAAGAAACAAATGTCCCTTTATTCTTAAAGAGCATTAATACTTTATAATTGTATATTAGCACAAATCAACTTGCCTTTAGCATGTTGTAAGTTGTGCAAGACTCTTCGTTCTCTTCGTCCAGTGTGCTGGCTAAACGCTTGGGATCAGACCTGCAAACCAATTCAAACAAGAATTTTGAAGGACATAATGATAGATGTAGTATAAAAATGCGCAGGATCAAGGTGTAGCTTGTCTGTACCAAAACTCATTATTTGATGTTCCTCCTGTAGCGTAGCTGTGAGAGGAGTTAACTATATCCATGAAGAATGTTCCAATTTCCTGGCAGATTTATGGAGAAAAAGAACTTTAAGTTATTAACTTAAACATTTTCAGGTTCTTGTTTCTTGTAATAAATACCTTATATTGCAGATCACCAGTGACCTCATACCGCATTTGAGATCCGATCACAACAGGAATATGAGTATTGGCATGAAATCCAGATATATCATCGGCCTAGAAGTTTGAAAACAGTTAGGTAAACAAAATAAAACATTATTTATTGTTTGAAGAAGTTCATGATGATCACCTTAACAGCCAGCAGCCCAAGAAAGCAAGGTTTGTCAAATAAATGAGCTAATAACAAGTGCTTCTGGTCTCCCTGCGAGAAGGAGAACAAAGAGTATCAATGTTGGAATCAATTTAAAAGTTGACAACCTCTAGAATGTTGTAATTTCGGACCGTTATGCTGTATAATCTGTAAAGAACATCGTTCATGCCTCCAGTTTCTTCATTCAGTGAAGTCCAGTGTCGTTCAATTGTGTGCCTCGAAATCACATTTTGCACACGGCTATAGAAGTATTCGACCATCCATTTCACCATTTTAAAAGCTTGATCATTTCCAGCCAGAGTATATTGGTCCAGAAGGCCAGCCAGTATCTTGTGAATTGTGTAATAAGGTGCCCATACAGGCTGTATGGCTTCGAAACGATCAAAAAACTCTGAGGGAAACGCCGAAAGATACCCTGTTCCCATTAAATCTTGGCATGAAGATAGAGCCGAAACTACAGCAGTCATTTTCTTTTCAAGGCTCTCATTGTGTGTACTTGCCCACATGTGCGCCGAGGCACTCAAATAATGCCCTACAATACATAAAAATACAAAGATATTGAGTGCAAGACGTAAGTCAATTAACTGTGCAGACACAAAGGAACATGCTATAAACAAAAAGAATTTGGCATAAATGTAACCAACCTACAAAGTGACCCCGAAGCTCTGAAGTTGGCTGCTCCCACCCGCCATATGGCTGGCCTCGTGGCTCGATGCCAGCCGTCTTCCTAAAACTCCAAACTAATCTATCAACATCCAACATCATCAGATACTCTAAATTGGTATTCTGAGCCACACCATGAATTGAATTCGGATCCAATTTCACGTCGTGCATCGACACTTCCTTAAGCAATCCTCCATCCCGTTTCACCGAACCATAATTCTTCATATTTCGATACACCATCTCCCAATTGTTCTTATCCTCCTCCCTCAACATTTTTCTTGAAAACAGACTCGACCAGGCAGTATCATCAGTAGGAGTCAAATGGTAATGTGAAAAAACCTCCCGTTTAAACGTTTCGTTTTCCGACGACAATAATTGACTTCTAAACGTATGAGAAGATAATGCAGTAGGAATGTTAGTACACTCTTTACTCAAAACACATCCACACAATAAATATAAAACTACCAGCCCTCTGAACAGGACCAAAGACTTCATTTTTTTATCGAGAGCTTGAATCCGAAACACACCGAAACGAGACTGAACCCGTAAATATATATAAGGCCTAGAGCAGAAATCAGGCTAGTGGAAAAGCCTGTTTTAACCAACACCACTCATCCAGAACAATCTAAATCAACCAAGAATAGGACAAGTAAACCTGAACAATCAAAAGTCTCGTGAAAGCAAAGAATGGTTTCTTGTACAACAGTAGTTCTCCAACAAAACCGATATCTTTTACACCAAAAGGGAATGAGCAGTAAAAATAAAAGTTTAATCGAGCGTAAAAATAGCCCCCTATAGAATTCAGTAAAAGATCGTGAATAGAAGCATTAAAAGTAGGACTTTATCAAAGAAAAGCTCGAGCTCGATTCCATATAGCAATAAATGAACCAAGAAATGGAGTTCCAGGAAAGGATGAACTAAACGTGAAATCTTGATTAATAATAGATACAACCAAAGATATTAATAGCATGAAATGCGTGAACTTTGAAACAGAAGATGATGCCAAAGTAGGATCAAGCGTCGTTATCTTTTGAAGTTCCCTTGAATTTGACTCAACAAGACTTGTGTTTTTAATCCTACATTTGTAACAGCTAGTTAAAATTTGAAGATTATATTTTGGGTTTTGCATGGAAAAGTTGTTGCTGGAGACGTTAGTGATTATTTGGGGGGCGTAAATCTTGTTGGTTTTGTTGTGAAAAATCATGGGGATTCTCTGTTAGGTGGTAGCATGAAACCAGGTTGAATTTTTTTGGTTGTTTCATCGTCGAATTTTGAAGATATATACTTGTAAAATCGAAAAAAGTCTAAAGTATTAGACCAAGAACACGACCAAAAAATGAAAACTTGAAAGTTAGACGACCCCTTATTAATTTAACAATCAATTTCCTACTGACTAGCTAGTTTGTCTGTTTTATTGCGATGATTTTATATGCATAAGCCCGTGTGGAATTCCTAAACTTGTAAATTTTGTGAAGATAAGATCAAAAGAAAGAATTATCATTGGGAAATTCGGGTAATCATTTATCGTGGTGGAAGGGGACAACTTGAAGTAACCACCAGTCTGGGCTGAGATTGCTCCTTGCTTTTATTTGACAAACTTATTATCCTTAAAATATCACAACCTTTTTCATTCTGCCAAAGTACAACACAAAAATCTATACTCACAACAATATAAAACTAAAAAATTTGAAGGTAAAAAACTCTCAACTTTTATCACATTTATAGTATATAGGTTTTGGACGATTGTCTATCGAATCGAATCACTCCGAAAGCATCTCCCTTTCAAACTAAATGCTCGTTCATTTTACTTAAAATGAGAACTCTAGTCTCTATCTTCGAGAACGTCTCGGCGGAGACGGTAGACGTTGGAAAACTCAGAAAGAAAATGGTGTATGATTTTATTGAATTGAGAGACACACTCCATTTAGTAGAATAATCTTTTGGATTCATTTCAAGAACGTGAAAAAAAGGCCATTCGATCATATTGATATCCATAATATGGCCTAAATTAAGGTGTGTGTGTATATTGATAGATCAGAATCATTTCGAATAACATATGATTATGAACTTTTTCTTAGTAGAACTTCGGCCTTTTTGTTAAGAAATAAGATTCACTCGATTCTTTAACAATTCATAGAGTGGTTAATAAACTTAATTTGGCTGGCTCTGTTGTATAATGAAAGAGCAATTTAGGCAAGGAACAGCTTAGGATGTCCAGGTTAATCGGTTCCCAATTACGTGAGTACTCAAATTTTTTTTTTCCTTCTTTCAAACGATATTCTAAATTTGGTATAAATTTTATAATTCCTGGAATCTTTGCTCCATAAGTATATTTATAAATGAAAGTAGATTGGAATGGTTTGCTGTTCAATTAAATTTGATAATGAAAGTGAAACAGCCATAAAAACTAGGAAAGAGGAGGGAAAATTTCATTAGTTGATGTCTCGCTCAACTGGTTGGAAAGTTGGGTCCAACACTTTTTGGCTATGGCCTGTTAGTGTGGCGTGGCCTAGGATGAATGTGACAGTCTTCAAATATCTAATATGTTGCCGTAGATCCAAGCTCATATCCGAAATTGACTAAGCCCGGTGACGGTCGGGTTTCATTATTAATCAGGGGTTTCAAAAGTCTGAGACCATTGTCTCTTTCAGAAAAGACCGAACTCAAGAACATATAAAAAAAGTCAAGCTTATGAAAATTTTGACAAGATCGAGTCTACGTATCATTTCCTAAGTGTCCAAGCCCATCAGAGTGGCGGAGAAATAGGAACCGAATAGCAGTTAGGAAATATGAAGACATCTTCGTCGTCGGTGGATAAAACTTCGATAAATAATGATGGGATCTGATAGAATCTCATCGAGATAAGGCAAGAGTCATAGCCGGCATGATTACAGAGTCCTATGATCTGATGTTTCCATGTTTAGGCAATATATCCTTGAGAACATAGTGCAATTATTATGTCTTGGAGATCCCCTTTCAAGATTCGAGAAGACAAGAACCATGAAGTTCAAATTGAAGAATATATCAAGATTCTCGATGATGTGGAAAATATCGATGTGAAAATGGAAGATGAAGACAAGGCATTGATCCTACTAAATGCTCTCCCAAGATCTCATGAAAACTTTAGGGACGTGCTGTCATATGTGAAAGATCGGTCAATTTCCATGGAAGAAGTACAGTCGGCCATTGAATCCAAGAAGTTACAAAAAAACACTCAAGCGAATTGTGAGCAACATGTAATGCGAATGTCATTAACGAGCTATGTATTCATGGTATTTTGAATGACGGTCGGAAAGCCACCTTAATTAGTCGTGCAGTCCACACAACTGAAGCGGAGTTTATAGCGGTCTCAGAGGCAATCAAGGAAGCCATATGGTTTAAGGGAACCTGAATTAGGCCAAACCTACCTCCAACTCAAACTCTTTGTCATCCCTATTATGTATACGAGTTCGAGTTAAACCTTCGCTCAGAGCTCAAACTTAAAAGTATGATATAAATACTGCAAAAAACAATCAATCAAAATAAATAATTTAATTGTAAATCACAGCAACTTCCCTATAATCCACAGAATTCGCGAAGTGGCCATAATTACAGGGAGTAATTCTCCTAATAATTAATCAGCACCAACGGAAATCCAGATCATCATCAAACCAAAACGTAGAATTTCGGACCGTTCGATTCAAACTTTGAGGATCTTCGCAGCTCTGATGACGGGATTTTCCCTCGCAATCGCCTCGCGCCCGGCCGCTTTGTAATCGTAGCTGCAATCGTGCCGATCTGAGTATCTGTGCTCAGAACAGAACATTTCCCCACACCTGCACCGGAAACCCATCAACCCGATCCGCTTCCTGCAACCCGACCCAGAGCACCGGTTCACCTCCCTTGGTCTCTTCATCACCCGCTTCTCCATCGGATCTGGACTCTCCGGCGTCAACGCCGAGCTGGCTCTCGAGTCACACGCGCTCGGAGTCTTCGGATCTGAGCCTTCCGTTGTCCTGGAGGCTGGAACATGCGACGTCGTCGTGGAGATCGGCTGCGGCGGGGTGCACATCGGCAAGCTTTCCGGAACCTTGAGCTCGGTCTCTTCTTTTTCCCTCTTCTGCGCCATTTCGGGGCTGATTAGATCGAACGACAGAATCGAAGGGTGTAAACGAAAGGGGGAGGTGAGATGAAATGGAGAAGAGGAATCGGGGGGTATTAAATATGATTTTGAATTAAATAAGGGGCGAATATTAAATTAATGGAATATCATGGGTGTAAATGGAAACGCGTGTGGAGCATCCGAGTGAAATGACTGTGACGCCCTTGGAACTTGCTTTTTTTTGTTTCTGTATTCGTAGACAGTGACGTGTTCCCGCATGGGTGAAGGATGAGTTTGTCTTTTTATGCGGATTGAAACAGAAACCGAGGCAGACACCATTTTTTACGTCACTATCTAATAATTTTTTCACCATCTTATTTTATGAAGTAAGGACTATTTGGTCTTTTCTGTTTTAAGCAATTCATTTTTATAATATTTAAAAGTATTCTCTAGTGGAGATTGTCATTTCTTCGAACCTTTGTTCCTCTTTTCTTGATTATTAAGACTTTGTTCTCTTTTTACGGATTCTAACAGCCTTTTATAAATAATTTACAGAACAGATGAAAATGAAAATGAAAATGAGAGAGAAAGAGAAAGAGAATTAAATTGTTATTCTATTATCTCTTTGTAATTAGGAGTGTGATAACGAATCCACTCGAGTCGACCTGAAAAATTTCATGTTAAAGTTAGGGTTTTTCAGGTTCGGCTCAGTTCTGTTGGACCTGAAATTTGACTCGAAAAATATATCGATTTTGAGTCAGCTTGATTGACCCGAAATCTGCAAAAAATAAATAAATAATGTTATCATAGATTATTGATAGTTATAATATTGTTATTGATACATACATTCAAAAGTAATTTAATTGAAATTGGTAGACTAAAGTTTACAAAAACAAACTTCTAATTTTATTTAATTTGTATTTCATGTGTTGTTTCAAGATTTGACCAATGTAAAAAATTATAATAAAAAAACGAGACGCGGACCTCGAAATAATTAAATTACTTTTTTTTTTATGTTTGAAGACTTTTTATTGTATATTAATAACATAAATTTAAGAAATTTAAATGTGTAATATTTATTTTGTGAAATATTTGAATTTTTGAACAATTATTATTTTTTTTTTTGTAATTGATCATTTGGATAATTGGACTACTAAATTTAAATATTTAAAGACATGAAACATAATGATCATATTCAGATAAAAAAAATTTATTAACATGTATTTAAATTAAAATATTTTTATGGTGATTATATGTAATGTCTAAATAAATATTAAAATTTGTTGATTTAGTAATGTGATATTATTAAATAATTAACGAAGTAAAAATAATGAAATGTGACATATTTTAGTCATATGAAATCCAAATGAGTTGAAATTTGGAGATGATAAGGAAAACTCAAAGATACATAAGTTTTATGTTTTGATTTTGACAAATTTGATCGTTTAGTGGTTTGAACGGACATCGACTGTTGAAAATGTTAAATATATAATAATATAATGTAAAATAATATAATGTAAAATAATATAAAAATAAATAAAATTTTGAGTTGGAATTCATCACCAACTCACACGACACTAAGACAGAGGACAAGTAAGAAACAGGCAGAGAATAATGTTTCTATTTTTTATTTGATTTTGTAATTTATCTATTTATCAAATTGATGAATTAACTTTAGTTCTAAAATCTTTGCCACAAAGTTTTATAGTATAAATTTTATATTTTCGACGATATTTGAGATTCGTCGAATTTTTAAATAAATCATATAAATTATTAAGTTATATCAAAATTGAAGATTATTGGATTGATTTTAACGAATATAGAAGATTCCAGTTGTGTTATTTAGAACGATCATTTTCAAAACATAGATTTTTCAACCAATAAAAGAAACTTCGCACGATCATTTCATGTAACAATAAAACACTTGATTGTACTATAAATTATCAATAAAAAAAAAAAACTAAACAAGACAGATTAAATGCATTTTACTTTTAACAATACAATGTTACTTGACTCGATCTCCATTGATAATTAAATCCTGCCAATTGAATCCAAGAAACTCAAAAACTAGTTGAGTTCAAAGGCAAACTCGAAAAAGTTACCATCTGATCGAGCTTGATAGGTCATTTTCTACTTTTTAAAAATCATCAAAGGCAACAATAGGTGCTCGGGGTCCCGTCTCTGAGCGCGTTAAGCACTCTTGTTACATTCAAACACGGATAATGAATTTCGACTGGAAGGTACAAGAAAGGTGTAGTGGCTAAGCAACATGACCAAGAAAAATATTATAATTTAATAATAATAGTCACAGAACCTTCACAGGAATAAAAAATGGAAAACATTACAACAGTAAAAAAAATATAAACCAAAAAGGGGGGAATTAAAGAAAGAAGAAAGGAGGAAATGAGAAGTTCTTAGTTGCGGAAGCCTATTCCAAAATGAAATCTACCATTTCTTTGATCATTGAAGGCATATTCAAGTCTTAGGGGTCCCAAAGGAGAGTCTACACGTATACCGACTCCGTAACCATATCCACTTCCGGCCTTATTTCTTGCTCCAGCAGGGTCACCTGATGATAGGAAGACATGCATGTCAACTAACACGGTTGCACTGAAAAACAAATTATATGAGTACATTACAGTGATATATGTCGTGGCAAGGTCTTAGAACGAATAGAGAAAAAAGAAAGGTGAAAGGTCGTTTTCTGCTCCATTTATGTCCACCCAAGACTTGGTAAAACAATCAAACAAGTAGTTGGGATCATGGTGGAACCTGGAACAGTTGAACCAGATCCCAGATCAGTTCCATAGTCGGCAAAAATAGCTCCTGATACTTGCCCCATCTGCAGAAAAGGTATCAGGAATCAGGCATACTAGCCAAACGAATTTCACCATATGGCAGGGGAGGGGAGGGGAGGGGAGGATTATATATTAAGATTGGATCGCACAAAGATTATCGAAAAGAGGATAAACAATAAAGAGGTGAACTATCTACCATTAAAAAGGTAACACAATTAATAAAAGTAGGTTCAATTGATTTCCAGAAATGGCAAACATAAAATAATGCTGACTGAGAGAGATCAATGTCACACAAGTATAGCAACTAAAGGCGACTTTAAAAAAAGATCCACATCTTACCACAGGAAACGATATTTCTCCACTTCCAACCACATATGAGCGACCCGATCCAACTGCCCCTTCTTCATAGCCTCTGACACTATTGGTTCCACCAATTGGAAAAGCTTCGTGCGGAGGAAATTTACCCACCATATGACCACCGGACAAACTGTGGAAGGATAGACCATGATAATCAGAAAAGAAATGCCACGGCCCACGCTATTGTGTACTTCGATCGGGAAAACTAGTCAATACAATATCTCAAAAGTAATTATGTATTCATATTTCCTTTGAGAAAATCAGCTGGAGAAAATAACAGCTTACCAAACAAGAAAGCATGCAGGCCCAACGAAAAAACCTTGCCTAGCACGAGCATTCACTCTGTTGAAAGCTAGCCACTCTGGAGAAACGGGAATGCCCTGGTCCATGTTGACCACAAGCTGCAAACTCGAAGATTCAATGAAACCACAAATTCAATAGAACAGTCACATAATCAATTATCAGCAGTCTACTCGCAAAACAGGAAACTCACCATTGTCGAAGTCGGATCACCGGAGCGGGTATACACAGTCTCAACTTTAGCAAGTAGCATATCATCATGAGTTTTGCCACTGTAATAGGACTAGAAGTAAAGAAAAGGAACAGCATGCATCTTGGTCTAAAAGCACGACAATTATCACACCAAGACATATACCTGGCAGTGAGGGGACCGCCAAAGAAATCCCGTATAATAGGATTTCCCTTTTCATCATGAGCACCGGCACGCTGGAATAAGGAATTCCGAATTAGTCAATCTAAAAGAATAATATTCATCATATACATTATATTTACACCAAAAACTGATATGCATTTGACTATTTTCTTAAAGAAAGGAGAATAGTTTAGAAGCCACAGACCACATCCACAACATAATAAGGCAGACTTTTAGAAGGTCAACAGAACTAAACTCTCAAGTAAATCATTTCAAATGCATAACTACCAGTTCATTTGATCGATGTAATAATGACAAGGACGACACTGCTACAAAAGTGCCATCGGAGAATTTCACATCATAATTTGTCATAGTCCTGTCACCAACGTAATCAACAAGAACTAGCTTGTATTTCACATCATAGTTTGTGATCGGCTGACAACGATGTAATCAACAAGAACTAGTCTATATAGATAGTTTAGGATATCAAAGGACTTATTGTACACATAACAAAAGCACCTAAAAATACCTGAAATACAAGTCCAACTGTTCCATTCCACTTAGGCCTAAATGGCCTACCGTACTCAATTCCAGCTGTAATGCGTCCAACCGTTAGGCCATTGTTATTGGGCTGGTTTCCATGAACAAGTGTACCTGGTGTTCTAGAATTCTGACAAATGAAAGGATAAGAACTGGCTTTAAGTAAAAGGATAGAAAATGTCAATTGTCAGCAGATATTACGTACCTGAATCATGACTGCTCTCGATGTCCTCTTATCATCTCCTTCTATCCAAGGATCAGTGTAGTTTATTTTAAATATGGAATCAATCTGCCCCCTCTCTAAGGATAGATTAAGTTTCTGGTTTCTTCCAAAAAGGTTTTTGTGGTAAATAGCAATGCTGCAAGGGAAAAAAATGGAATTTTTTTGATTGAGTGAGAAATATTTGTGCACAACTCAAGGCATTAGTAGAAGAACCAGAAACAATCAAAATGATTGGTTAACAAGATGAATCAGAACATTCTTGCGCATGTTTCAGAAAAACAGAATATTCATGCACATCATCTGCACTAGAATTAACAGCAAAATAAACTGATTAAAGTGACTCAATTACCTCCCAATTAGTCCAGCAAGGGGCCCACTTGTTATTCTACAAATCACAATATTAAAAGTTGAATTATGCTATGATAGAAAAGGTAAGCCTTGTACTACAATTGCCATTGAAAATTATTAACCTAATATATTACATACATACCCACTTGATATTCCACCACCTCCAGAAATCCCACCACCACTTTTACGCTCAACAATATTCATGGTCAGATCAACCTTACCGGTGTCTGGAACAAAGCAGAATAATAACACACAATCACAGGATGATGTCTCACATTTGGAAGCAGCTTCACCAATTATTACAAAAATTATGCATGAAAAGATCATGTACCACCGGCCGGCTGGGGAATCATACTGACGTCATCCATAACACCCATCGCCAAGACAGTCTCAACATCTCTTTTCCCTTGAATCATACTGTAGACCTACATGAAATTTAGAAAATAAAAAATTTCCGTAAACATGACAAGAGCATCTATTATGCACCTTATCAACATGAAAAATAAAAAACTTTGTATTCATAAATTTCATGGCTTTCTTAAAATCTTATCAGAAGAAGGAAGACAAAGAAATTGTCTTAAAGAAAGTGACCAATCCTTTCATGTCAAAGAAAACGGAGTCATGCGGAGCAGAAATTCGATAACCTCTAGATCAAAAAACTGCAAAAAGCACTGCAAACAAGTTTCGCAACAAATAAAACAAGACCATGTTGATTTGCATGATATCAAATTTACAAGACATACCTGCCCCTTTTTTGTTGTTAGTTGCCTGAGTATAGTTTCAGGCCTTGTTTTCCCAACAGTTGGCTCACCACTGAAGAAAACCACAAAGAATGATACAGAGATACAAGTGCATGCACTTAGTTTTGAAAGAATCCAAAAACAGTAACTCACGTCTTATCAAGGAAGCGGATGGCAATATTATTAACCTCTGCCTCTGAAACTTGTAATTTAATGATACCTCCAGAAAGAATATCCACGCCTGAAACCTGGTAGAGTCAACAGATCAATATTACACACAAACGTTCAGTGGTCAGGAACCAAGGAAAGAGAAATTTTTAAAATTTTAAGTGCACAGAACCAACCATGCCAAAGAGACCACGCTCCATGTACCAACCATTAATAGAGCTTATGACTTCATCTAGACGTCTGATGTTAACAGTTTTTCCTGCATAACTTGGTGCAACAACGGGAAGAGGAAAGATTTAACATCAGAAACTCGAAAAGGTAAAAAGATAAACAGAACCATGGATCAAAAAGTATACAACACCAGTAAATGTAAAGAAACATACCATATCCACCATGAAACGCATCCTCTACAAACTTTGAAGGAAGAACATTAGCTCCTTCACAGACCAATCCTCGAAACTCTTGGTTTGGCTCTACCTTGTATCAAAATATGATGATACAAATTAATCATTGCAACCATGAAACTGGAAGCTTCATAATCCAGATAAGTGTCTTAGCATGGATGGTCAATATTACAATATAAGATTAAAAATTTGCCAGAGACGAGTAATCAAAGAGAGATCAAAATAACTAAAGGTCAATATTGAGAAACAGAGCGAAGCTCTTTTCCAGGAACGAAAATAACCGTTTTATTGAATGAAAGATATCTCATACATTTACAAAGTGAACCAATTTGACTTATTTATACTATCTACTGTAGAACTAAAATGCTATATGAGAAAACACGCTTTCTAACCCAATTTAGAAGGAAGCCTTTTAATACTCCCCCTCAAGCATGGAATATATCAAGTATTCCAAGCTTGCACAACAGATATTGGTGTTGATTCTTGTTAAAAGCTTTTGTGAATAAGTCCGCCGGTTGTTGGTTCGTAGAAATGTGCGACGTCTCGATTAGTTTGTCTCGAATCTTTTCTCGAATTAGATGACAATCAATCTCTATATGCTTTGTTCTTTCGTGATATAACGGATTAGAAGCAATATGTAATGCTGCCACATTGTCACAGAATAACATCACCGGCAGCTTCAACTTCATTCCTATGTCCCTTAAAATCCCAACAATCCACACTACTTCACAAGTTGTGTTCGCCATTGCCCTATATTCGGCCTCCGCCGAAGACCTCGAAACCGTGGATTGTTTCTTGGTTTTCCAAGATATTAAAGAGTCACCCAACTTTATACAATAGCCGGTTACTGATCTTCTACTCATAGGACATGTGCCCCAATCAGAATCACAAAATGCTGTCAATGTGAGTGAACTTCGTGAGGACAGCAAGATCCCTTGTCCTGGTGCAGCCTTCAAGTACCTCAAAACTCTTAGGGCAGCCTCCATGTGAGATGTTTTGGGAGTATGCATGAATTGGCTTAGTAGCTGCACTGCAAAACATATGTCTGGGCGTGTGACTGTAAGATATATCAGCCTTCCAATTAACCTACGGTATAAACATGGGTCATCGAGCAGAGGGTCGAGTGAACTTTCTTGTCCAATGCTGTCATCATATTCTTTTGTAGTCAGCTTCAAATTTTGCTCCATAGGTGTGTCAAAAATCCTAGCATTAGCAAGCCTCTGCTTCCGAAATGAGTTCCAAAGTATATTTTCTTTGATTCAAACAAATTCCATCCTTCGACCGAGCAACTTCAATTCCCAGAAAATATTTCAAGGTTCCCAAGTCTTTTATCTTTATTTTCGAATGTAAGTATTCTTTTAGGTTCAAGATTGAAAGCTCATGATTCCCGATGATAACTATGTCATCAACATATACCAGCAAAATGGTTATAAAGCTATATTCCTGTTTCACGAACAATGAATGATCGTGTTGTGATTGTTCAAAACCAGCGAACTTCATGTGTTGAGCAAACTTCATATTCCATTGTCTCGAGGCTTGCTTGAGGCCATACAAAGATTTTGTGAGCCTACATACTGTCTCCCCCTCACTTCGAAGGCTATGAGTCTCCCCCCCGGGCTTCGAAGACCCTCAGGCAATACCATATAAATCTCCTCGTCAAGATCTCCTTGGAGAAAGCCATTTGTAACGTCCATTTGATAAAGAGACCAGTTACAATATAGCAGCAACACTGAGCAAACAACGAACAGTGGTAATCTTAGCAACCGGAGAGAAGGTATCATGGTAATCAATCCCATGAAGTTGTGTATATCCCTTCACAACAAGGCGGGCTTTAAACCTTTCAACACGGCCATCAGCATGATATTTGATCTTATAAACCCATTTGTTGCCGATGGGACGTTTGCCAGGAGGCAGCAGAACAAGATCTCATGTATGGTTGGCATCCAAAGCCGCTAATTCTTGTGCCATAGCCTCTTGCCAACGGGAGTCAAGTATGGCTTCTTTGTAGGTGTGAGGTTCTTTGACTGATGAGAAATTGGACAGAAAGGTACTATAGGAAGGAGAAATATGAGAGTAACTAACAGAATTTGAGATGGAATGGGGAGAAAGAAGCGTGGATTGTGAGGAAGAGCAAACAAAATCTCGAGTCCAAATGGGAGGACGAGATTCACGGGATGATCTACGAATAGGTGGTGTTAAAGGGGCAACTTGGGAACTGGTACGTTCAGGGATGAGGGAAGAGGAAGGAAATAAATCGTCAGTAAAAGAAAAATTGGCAAAGAAGCAAACACAGGTCGATGAGCGGTGGTATGAGAAAAGGGGAATAAAGATTCATGGAACCGAACATCCCGAGAAATAAAGAGTTTATGTGTGTCAAGATCTTGAACTCGATAACCTTTTTGAGTGGATGAATAGCCAAGAAAAACACATGCAGTGGCTCGAGGGGCGAACTTGTCACCACGAGGTAACACCGAGGCATAGCACAAACAACCGAACACCCGCAAATGGGAATAGGATGGGGTGTGATGAAATAAGACCTCATAAGGGGATCGATTGGCAAGAAGAGGAGTAGGAATACGGTTGATAATGTACACTGCTGTGAGAACACAGTCACCCTAATATTTGTGTGGAAGGGAAGCCTGAAATTTCAAGGCACGAGCCACTTCCAGAATATGCCTGTGTTTACGCTCCACAAGGCCATTCTGTTGTGGAGTGTATGGACATGAGGATTGATGAATAATACCCAATGAATTGAGAAGGGTAGTGCACTCAGCCTGAAAAAATTCAGTGGCATTGTCAGTGCGAATGAATTTGACAATGGCAGAGAACTGATTTTGGATGAGAAGTAAAAAGGCTTTGAAGGTGGGAAACACATCAAGTTTTGAGTGTAAGAGGTATACCCAAGTGGCTCGGGAGAAATCGTCCACTATGGTAAGAAAGTAATGTTCTCCATTATATGTTGGTGTGTTATATGGCCCCCATACATCCAAGTGAAGCAATTGGAAAATATGGTTGGATTCAAAAGTTCTTTTTAAAGGAAATGGCAGTCGAGTGTGCTTAGATTTTGGACAAACATCACAATGAGGCATATTGAAATCATGAGTTAAGAAAGGAAGCATTTTCATTCGAGATATTGAAATGTGGCTAAGTCTTTGGTGCCAAATAGTTTCATGCTTTGTATGACAATTAAGATTATTTACAGCTGAAAATAAGGAAGTACACAAAGGCACAGAATTATTGAAAGAGCAGGAACTACGCTGGACATCTGTGGATTGAAGGCTTGAATTGTTTAGATGATATAGACCACTCGTCTCTTTACCAATCCCCATTATTTTCCCATTCGAGAGGTCCTGAAACACACAAAAATTGGGATAAAAGATGACACAGCAGTGGTGATGTTTTGTAAACTTAGAAACTGATAAAAGATTATGCTTGAAGTCGGGAACAAAAAGCACATTGTCGAGGGCGATGGTATTGGTTATGTCAACTGGTCCCTATATGAGTGACTTTGGTGGTACTACCATTTGGCAATTGAATGGATCCCATGGCATCAGCATATGGCAAAGAATCACGCAACATGGTGTGACACCCAACCATATGATCATTGGCACCTGTATCAATTATCCAGCTAGAACCAGAAGAGGATGTATTACCTGCCATGTTAGCTGAAGCGACACCTGAGTCAACTGTTGATTGGTCCTTCTCAAGCATCTTAAGGAGAGCAGCATATTGTGCAGGAGTGAAAGAATTTCCAGTGCTAAATGGAATGTCAGCTTGATCACCATTGCCCTGTGGAGTCACTGAAACATTTGCTCTCACCATTGGTTTACCTTTATCATGCCAATCCTTGGTGTTTCTCTGATTCATTCCTCTATATTGGCCTTTATATAATCGATGTCCAGGAGGATATCCAACTAATTTGAAACAATTCTCTTTATTATGTCCAAGTAAAGTGCAGTGTTCACAGCGAATATTATATCCTCCTAATTTGAGACAGTTCTCTTTAGTATGTCCAAGTAAATTGCAGTGTTCACATCGAAGATTTCCACGCCTCCTATCTTGAGTAGAGAAAAAAACTGAGGAAGGCATGCCCGATTGAGATGGCACTGAAGAAAGTAGGCTTCTGTGGGATTCTTCTTGAGAGACAATAGCAAAAGCTTGAGTTACGGTTGGGAGGGGGCTCATCATCAACAGTTGACTACGAATGTGCACAAAACTGTCGTTCAGTCCCATGAGAAACTGGAGGAGTTTGTGTTGTTGAAGATATTCCACATACTTCTTTGCTGCTTCACAAGAACATGTGGGCAAGGCAACTAAAGAACCGAATTCATCCCATAGCTGCCGAAGCTTTGAATAGTAAACTGAGATTGAATTATTTCCTTGTACCAATTGTCCGATTTCCCGATGCAACGCAAAGATTCTTGAACCATTCACCTTATCAAAACGTTCTCGTAAATCCTCCCAAACGATTGCGGCATCAGTGGAATACACAATGCCCCCAAATATTTCCTTCGACACGCTATTCATTAACCAAGACAATACAATAGCATTACACCGCTCGCACTGTAAAATAGTATTTGATCCAGGCGTAGGACGAGGACAGCTCCCATCAACGAAGGCTAATTTGTTTTTGGCGCGTAAGGCGATAACCATCGCTCGGCTCCAGATTCCATAATTTTCAGTACCGATGAGATGCTCATTGATCAAATTGAGACCAGGAGTATCGGAAGGATTCACATACAGAGGATCATACATATCAACCGGAGTGGTGCCCAATCCCCACGGTGAACCAGAAGAAGCCATTTCGATGAAAAATGAGATCAACGAAAAAAAACTGCAATCGATTTACCTCAATTAATCGAGGAATTCAGGAGAATATAGCTTGAGCGGAAGATCTCAGAACTCCTGAGGCTCTGATACCATATTGAGAAACAGAGCGAAGCTCTTTTCCAGGAACGAAAATAACCGTTTTATTGAATGAAAGATATCTCATACATTTACAAAGTGAACCAATTTGACTTGTTTATACTATCTACTGTAGAACTAAAATGCTATATGAGAAAACACGCTTTCTAACCCAATTTAGAAGGAAGCCTTTTAATAGTCAAGCTACTCAGTTGACAAGGATAAAGAATATAAAAATTTTGAAGATAGTTTGTGGATATTTTCCAAGTTATAAACACAGTATTCAGAGAAAATAACAATGAAGCATATTTGCGACTGTGATTATAGCAAGTACGCTTACACAAAATCGTACCAAAAGGATAAAACTAGAACAGCAAAATGCTCCAGTAATAAACCTTGACAGCACAGAATCTACATTTCGGTACTAAAGCTAAACATGATCACGTCGGATAGTATGATTATGAAAGGAAATGGTACCTGAAAAACCAAGCGGATACCATCACGAGTATCCACAGCAACCGGCATACAGGACATGAAGTATCCCGTGCCAATAATTCTGTGTACATCCTCTTGAACCTCGCGTACAGTCAGCGCAGAGTTCGCACGCGAAGCTTTGAGTGCATTCAGGGCTTCAGCTTCCAAGTCCTTCCTCTCCAGCTCCTCCCCATCCTTGCTCTTCACGAGCACTTCGCTAATAAGAACTCTCTCTTCTTCAACAACACGACTGCTGCTTACATTCTTCGACTGAGTCACCGCCCCTGAGTCGTCACCTTTATACTCAGCAACCGCGCCGGATTCAGATACACCTTTTGACCGACTTGACGAGGGTAAAGGGTCAGTATCGGTTACAGCAAAGGACGCGGAGCAAAAGAGAGGGAGTGTTCGGAAGACGGTAGCAAATGGATTGGATTTTCCGGTGGGTTCCTTGGTATTGTCATCTTTATGGAAAAATCTCTGGTTTTTGAGAAATCTGGAAAGTAAATTACTGGGGTGCAGATTGAATTTGAAGTTGATGTTAAAGGGAAAAGCGGTACGTGGAGCGAGTTGCATAGAAGAGAAGTCGGAGCTGGGATGCCAGTAGTGCCGAGAGCTGGGAGGGAGAGAAAACGGAGGAAGCTTGATGGAGGAGGCGACGAACCGAACGTCACCGTTTTGGGACATTGCCGCCTGAGCTTCTAGGGTTTATGGTGGGGTTCTCTTTTGGGAGTAGCCGCGCGTAAATGACCGGTGACTCGGCCCCTGTTTCCCCGCTTGAGAATAGATGGGCTTTATAGGTTCGGTGATGGGCCGACCTGTTTCGGAAAATAGCGATACAAGCTCAGTCTCGGTAAATAGGCCTCAAATTCAAAAGAACATTTTACTTTTGGTAAAAACATTAAGTTTAAAAAAAAAATTGTTAACCTGGTAATTGACTTTTCGATCAACTTAAAAAAGTTCTCACCATTTTTCCTCTTTTTTATCTTCAAACTCGAATTGAATCGTTTTTAACCCTTCGGCGTTCCTTCCTCTGCATGTCGTCCGCATTTTCTCCGGCAAGCATGCACATACCCAAGTCTTGATCCTTCGATGGCAACGGAAAATGGAAGATGAAAACCTTACTATATAACTCACTCATTTTCTATAGTTTTTTTTTTTCGATTTTGACAGGGCATCATCGCCAAAGTTGGGTAGTCTCAGGTGCTAGAGGTTCTTTCTTAATCTCAGTAGATAAATAATGGGAGATAAACAAAAAAAAAAGTATCGTTAGATGACAAATTATAGATAGGGATGGATTTTCCCAATTTCCTTGTCAAGTTCTCTCTCTTTCCAATTTCCAGCAACTCAGCGCCACATGCACACACGAGATAACTAATTTTTAAACGTGCGTAGGATAACTAATTTGTGTTGTGTCTAGTGAAACTTTTCCAATTCCATAATTTTAGCATTATTTATAACAATAACATAACTAATTTTTAAATTTTCGCTTCAGGACTCATCGAACACAGATACGGCTCTGCTTACCATCAACACCATTTAAGCATAGTTAGTATAAATACTCCACAAAAACATTCAAATAGTAACTAGTACATAATAAAATTATATAACATGCGTAGGACATGGTCATAAACACAACTTCGTGACATAATTTACTTTCTTCTTGGGATGCACATATGTAAATGTGGTAACCACATTAGAGAGAATATTCATTGGTTCATGATCATATATATATATATATATATATATGTGTGTGTGTGTGTGTGGTTGTACAATCTTGTCATAACATATTATACAACCCACATTGGCTGAAGCCAATACGCATACCATCAATTTGATACAGCCTGCACTAACCGAAGCTACCACAAATACACAAATAACATCAAAATGTTATTTTCATTTTCATAACTTTTCACGAACACATTCATGATATGAAATGCTAATTGATTTATTACCAAAAAAATATGATTTCTTACTTCAAATAAATTTTTTTATGAATATGCATAAAACTCGTAGGAAACTAATTATCATATAACATAAAATATATTTTTAATAATAAAAATATGTTATTGTCCACGATTTCATGGATGACCCAAATAAGAGATCTGTCTTACAAAATACGATCTGTGAGACCATCTCACATAAGTTTTTGTCAAAATTTTATCGAGATATCATCTCCAACATTCGAATTCGAACACCAACACTTGTCGCATATGAGATCGAAAGAAAACAAGACTCTTAATTTGTATGAGGATAAATATCAGGTTAGAATATGTTCCATCCTAACCTGTAACTCATATTTGTTGTTTATTTTTATAGACACGAGTTCCTTCTATTTGGAAAACATCGTATCATTTCATTTGATGTTCACTCAAATAACCATTTTTTATCCACTAAAATATTCATTTTTCACTTTTTAGCAGTCTCTATATTTTGGGAACTTTGCTGAAATTATGCAAAAATTTGAGGGCCTTTCGTTGTAATTTAAATAAATGACGCACAAAATAGGGCAAGTTAGCCATCTGTCGATATATAAAGCGAGGACCAACTTTTTGCAATCGGCCTTCTTTCGCTTCTCTCCGCACAAAAAGCTTCGAATTTCCTCGCTTTCCTCTCCATTTTTCATTTCCGTTCCCGTATCCCCCGGCGAGTTGAGAGAAGGTAAAAAATCTTAGCTCCAATTGTTTGATTGCTTTCAAGTCATCATACTTATTATTTGTTGAGGATCCAGCGAATTTTAGCTATTGTGCGACTGTAATTTTTTTCTGTATTTAGAATTTTGTTTCATTTTAATTACTTCTGTAGAAGTTTGATGTTATCTAGTGCTCAAATTTCTTCGGATCTGTTATACAAAGAGAACTCGACATTTATTTGCTGAGAAGGAAAAGGTCTGTAAGCGGTTAGGTATTTAGATCTGATTGCGTTTGTTGATGTTTATGTCTGTAGATCTGAATTCTATGACGCATAAGATTGGATGTATGGAAATGATTGTGATTTGCTGACAGTCTTTCTTGTTAAAGCTGCTTTTATTCTCTGAGATCTATTTGGTTACCTATTGGTACACAATTTATATTGATCGTGATATATTTTTTTTATCTGGATTGTATATTATTGCTTTAAATAGCTCCATGTCTGCTTCCTCTGATTATGTATTTGCTTGATTTGGGATTTAAGCTTTTTTGGTTCTGTTTTGCCTTTTAATACATCATCATAATAATAATAGAAATAATAATAATAATTAATAAGATAATTTTTGGGCCTTCAGTTTAACGTTTGATTACTTAATTATTGGCCATGACTGTTTCTCGTTGCAAAAGGCACTTCTGACACATTTACAAGTTCGTACATGAATGCTTACATTCATATTCTAAATAATTTACCTATGGAATGTGCTGCCTAATGTGGTTATCTAATTTTGGAAAATAATTTTGACTGTAAGACTCTATCTATAATTTTGGCAGTGAAGTCTTTGCCTTTAATTTGCAGGCATAATGGCCGATAATCACCAACACCCAACTATCATCCAGAAGGTGGCTAGCCAGCTACATCTTAGTTCCAGTTTTTCCCAGGATGTTCAAGCTCGACACGGGGGATTCCAACGGCCTGTTATGTATCAAAGGCGATTTTCAAATGTCGCTTATACAAATGCGGGATTACAGTATCCTATGACCTGTCCAGCGACCCAGAACCTGTCATTGATTTCTGCAAATGCTTCACCGGTTTTTGTTCAAGCTCCTTCAGAGAAAGGTGTTGCTGGCTTTGCTATTGACTTTCTCATGGGCGGAGTCTCAGCTGCTGTGTCTAAAACCTGCTGCCGCCCCGATCGAGCGTGTGAAGCTTTTGATCCAGAATCAAGATGAAATGATCAAGTCGGGCAGGCTATCAGAACCATACAAGGGTATTGGAGACTGTTTCAAAAGAACCATGCAGGATGAAGGAGTTATATCATTGTGGAGAGGAAATACTGCTAACGTCATTCGTTACTTCCCCACTCAGGTTCACTGCTTGATTTCTTGATGTCGCTAAGATTTGATCTTTTTCACATTCTGTTTGCTTGTTTATGCTAATTATTAGATTACATGTTCCACAGGCCTTGAACTTTGCTTTCAAGGACTACTTTAAGAGACTATTCAACTTCAAAAAAGATCGAGATGGCTACTGGAAATGGTTTGCGGGCAACCTTGCATCTGGTGGTGCCGCTGGTGCTTCCTCACTGCTCTTTGTCTACTCCTTGGACTATGCTCGAACTCGTCTTGCCAATGATGCCAAGGCTGCAAAGAAGGGAGGAGGTGATAGGCAATTTAATGGTTTGGTCGATGTTTATAGAAAGACCCTTCAATCTGATGGTATTGCTGGTCTTTATCGTGGATTCAATATCTCTTGTGTCGGCATTATTGTGTATCGCGGTCTCTATTTTGGAATGTACGATTCCTTGAAGCCAGTACTCCTGACTGGATCCTTGCAGGTTCATATACCCTCTACCTACTGGTTGTGATAGTTTTAGTAAAGTATATCATTCACGAGGCTCACGGTGAAAGAAGTTATATTTTGTTCCTATTGAAAAATTTGTGTGAAGAATTTGAAATTCATTGTTTATAATCGATGCATTTTTAGGAAAATATTCAATCCTATGGGTTTCAACTTTTGTAGCTATCATTTTAAACAAGTGAATTGCATAATTCTTGGAATAATCTGAAATCCATAAGGGCATCCATTTCTTAAAACCAATTATTCAGGCGAAAGCCAAATCTATGAGTTTTGATTGATATTTCGCTCCTTCAGAATTTTGCTGAGATTTCCTTGTTTACATGATTACAGGATAGTTTCTTTGCCAGCTTTGCACTCGGTTGGCTTATCACAAATGGTGCTGGGCTTGCCTCTTACCCTATTGACACCGTACGTAGAAGAATGATGATGACATCTGGCGAAGCCGTGAAATACAAGAGCTCTATGGATGCGTTTTCTCAAATTCTTAAGAACGAGGGTGCTAAATCTTTATTCAAGGGTGCTGGTGCAAACATCCTTCGTGCCGTAGCTGGTGCTGGTGTGCTTGCAGGTTACGACAAGCTTCAGGTGATTGTCTTTGGAAAGAAATATGGCTCTGGTGGAGCTTAATTTCCAATCACCACATATGAAATAGATGGTGATGAAAATCTTTTTGTTGGTAGTCTGAGAATTCATTAAATGTGAAATTTTCCGCGATTTGAATAATTTGAGGGGTTTGAACCCAAAACTTTGGTTATATATATTTTGTTCTTGAAGGATGTTTTGTTGCTGTGGCCTTATAAAGGAAGAGATCGACTTATGCTGAGATCTTGATTTTGATTTTATGAGATGTGATTCAAGTTAATTACGGATCAATCAGATACATCTACTTTAGCATCATTTCCAGAGTGCAACATATGATTGTTTTTTACATTTTATTTTTGTCAATTGTGCTTCTCCACTGTTACCATTTTAGTAATTCTTACTAATTTAGGATGCATACATATTTTTAATATCCATCCTGATCATGCTTCATGTGCATATGCACAAAGATTGCATTGATTTTAATTTCATTTATTCTGCATAAAAGAATTTTGTGCTTTTTTCTAGAAAAAAGTGCTTTTTTTCCCCACTTTTTCCCCAATATGAAATTGTTTTTTTTTTTCTATATATGGTTCTCAAGCAAAGGTTTTTACAAATATAATTCGGTTAAAGTTAGCGAGTATTATTTGTAATCTATTTGTGTTGGAGGGTATATGCAACATCAAATGGAGTTCGAGTTACCTTACTCTATATATATATATAAATAAATAAATAAATATATATATATATATATATATATATATATATTATATTGTTAATATTTATAAATCATCGTTTTTTTTGTTTATATCTCATAAAATTTATGAATTTCAATGTTAAGAACTTTTTAATATTTTTCGTACAAATCGTTCATTATTATTTTTGTGGTAGATTGTACGATAAATATTGAAGCACATAATCCACAACTTTCTACTTATTGTGGTCTATATCATAACTTTCCAATCTAAATATGTATATAAAAATATTAATTAATATATTTAATTATTTGATAACTACCTCGTTTGGCTCCATCTTATCCAACGAACACGTGAAAAAAAAACAGAAGAATTCTACTTTAAAAATATTTAAATTCGTCCGCCACTGCAATAGGCGAGCAAGCATTTGAAATTTTATAATTTAAAAATATATCACCCGCTTATGCAAAAGGCGGGTAAAATTTAAAATTAATTTTTCTGCCACGCCTCCTGCAAAGGCGGGCAATATTTTAAAAATAATTAACTCTCTCCCGCCTGTATGACAGATGGGGGAGAATTTAAAATTAATTTCTACCCTCCCCGCCTGTAGGACAGGCGGGGGAGGTGAAACAATTACTCCCCTCCACCCATTTGGAAGGGCGGGGGAGTAAAAGTTTTACTTTTTTTTTAATTTTTTTTACAATATTTTAATAAGTTTTTGAAAACTACCGTAGATTGTTAATGGAGAATAAAAATTGATATAATCTGATAAAAGACTCCAACTATTTGTATCGTTTGGAATCTATATTCTTGCAAGATTTCAAGAATGACATGTACCATTACCAACTACCTAAGTAACATATTACAAGTCAATATACAACTTGACATTATATATATTGAGGCAAAAATTTTTGTTAGACGGTCTCAAGGGTCGTATTTGTGAGACAGATATATTATTTGGGTCATCCATGAAAAAGTATTACTTTTTATGCTAAAAATATTACTTTTTATTGTGAATATTGGTAGGATTGACCTGTCTCACAGATTAAGATTCGTGAGACAGTCTCACACGAGACTCACTCATATATTGAAGTACGGTTGGATAGATATTTGAACTATTCAATTTCTTACTTGTGCTCCCCATATTTTACGTCACAATATAAATAATATTATCTCATGTGAAATATATTATTGAGGAGTAGGTCTCATGTGAGACGGTCTCACAATAAAAAGTAATATCGATATTCACAATAAAAAATAATACTCTTAGCATAAAAAATATTATTTTTTATTGAATAACTCAAATAAGAGGTCTGTCTCACAAAATATGACCAATAATATCATCTCACACAAGTTTTTGTCATTATTGAGTTATTTATGGGTGGAAGATTTGATTCATGGATTGATTCGAAGAATGAATTCGAAATGATATATATTTTACATATTTCAAATCGATTTCGATTATTATTACATCTACCTACAATAAATAGTTCTCTCTTTTCAGACCTCAATTTCAGTAAAAGATTTTTTTTTCT
This sequence comes from Primulina eburnea, assembly GCF_022965805.1. Taxonomy (NCBI): domain Eukaryota; kingdom Viridiplantae; phylum Streptophyta; class Magnoliopsida; order Lamiales; family Gesneriaceae; genus Primulina; species Primulina eburnea. The sequence continues at coordinate 26,767,115 of NC_133113.1, forward strand.
TTGTACTCAAATCATATTAAATTAATGAATTACCACTTAGTCACATGTATAGGTTGAGCGAAGACATACAGGGTGGTGTCTTATTTTCTCCCCATTAAAATAATAAAGCAATTGGGACAGATTGAGCACTACAAAAGGCGTCTTTATTCCTCATAACAAAAATCACTGACTTACAGATAATCTCTCCTCAGTAAAGTTGGAGCTTCTAAATATGGAAGCTCGTTAAAGATTTGGGCACTTGCCCATGTTCATATGTGCATCGACAATCTGTGTCGCCGCCAGCACTCGAATGGCGGCAGCATAGCCATATATTTATGCCTCACCACCACCTCCGCAGCACATTGAGCACCCACATTATCACTACGAGTCACCACTTCCACTACTAAAGAAATACTACTTCAAGTTGTTTCCATCATCAAAGCATGTTGAGCTCCCTCACTATCTTTTTTTTTTTCAAAAATAATTGGATAGGTTTTTAACTTTAACTTAAAAGTTAATGGGGCCAAGTATTATCATAGCATTATGCAACTCCAATCGATCAAGACATGATGCTTGATTGATTAGAGGGGAGTAAGAATTGTCATAGCATTATTGTACTCCCCTTGATCTCCTTTTAACCTTCTTGTCATTTAAAAAAAAATGATGTTCATTTGCTCAAAACATGTAATTCAATCGTCTTATTATATTATTTTAAAAAAATATATATGTACAGAGAAAAAATAAATTTTCACAATCTAGTATGACAAAAGAGTACTCTCGCAGTAAGACGTGGAGTCATGCCATAAACATATCTTCAATTATGTCATAGATTGAATTGGGATACTTAAGAGCCAAAGGAGCCAACAATACCCTAATGAGTCACATCAATTTATCTCAACACATGAATTCATTTGAGATGGTCTAAAAAATCAATTTTGTGAGATAATATTCTATATAAGTCACAAAAAACTATTACTTTTTATGAAAAAAGTATTGTCTTTTTTAATATAAATATTAACATGATTGACTCACGAATAAAGATTCGAGAAAACACCTCTCAAGAGATATGCTATTTCAAAGAGCTAAAATATATAGAAACTAATTTTCTACCCTTAATTTTGCCAATAAGATTAATAAATTCATACAAGGTTCTAAATTCGTAAAAAAAAAATGGGGTAAACAACAGCTTGCAAAGCAATGAAACAAGTTACAATTTTACAGAGAGACACACTCGTTAAAAACTAAAAGCAATATCACATGCTGCAGAAACCACACATTTCCCACATCATTACATTCCGGCACAGTAATTTACAAAAGAATAACACATGCTTACTTGGGGATCGGATAAACAAATAAATTGAACAAATAAACTTAATTGACATCATCTCGGCTTTCCAAAAGTGTCTGCGTCAAGGGATCCGGCTGTCGTGCCTTTGGAGGATCAGAATATTCCGACTGTGAAACGGTGATGAAAATCTGCATGAGGATCGTAATTAGGGCCAAGAAAACTGCAAAAGCAGCGACTTCTGTCCATGAGAATGGACACCATTCAAAAACTGTCACAGCGGTAAAAATGAGGATGCATGACCAGAAGACGACAACCTGAGTAAATTGAGTTATTTTAGTATGAAATTTTAAAGCAGCAAGTGAAATCATTTGCACATCGGTTTCCCATGTAGAAACATTTTTTTACCAGTAAAGATTTCTTTGGTCTACCAATGTCATGGCGTATGTTCTCACCGAACGTGTCTTTGGCAAGATGTCCATCTAATAAAGCATCCTGGTTTATGAGAAAAACTTTCACTATCAATTTAGGAGAAAGCAGATAACTGATAAGTATTTTATTAATTTGCACATAAATGAGTGTGGATCCCAGTCATTGCCAATACTAGTGCTTTGGCAGCCAAATTTTCTCAACATATAAAAATTGTAGAAAGCATCACCTTTGCTACCCAAATATCTTTGCACCATTGTGAAATCTCACTGCCTGTTTCAGGCAATTCTTGCATTAGACATCGTTCAATATGTACGTGTACCTGCATTAACATATATTAGAAATAAACAAAGTTTCTGGGAATTTGGAACCCAATTTGCTCCATAAATTTTCCAATCCAAATGACAGAAGAAATGAGGTGTCCTAAGGTGAAATAAATGGGAAGCCTTTGTTCGCTATTAAAAAAAGAATTCTATTGTTGATATTTACTACTAAAAATAATACATGTCTGATGCGTAGACCTGAGAGATTCAGGAAGCAGATGAGAACGCTAGCTTTGGCTTTTTATATAGATGTGAATATCTTGCAAAATTTCAAAGTTGGCTTACCACAGAAGAGCGTCCCCTGAAAATTCTCAACAGTGTTGGTCGTGGCTCACTTTTTGGGATAGCCACTGTAATGTTGTAGATAACAGGAACGAATGAGCGTAAATGAGTTACTGCTGCAACAAAACCCTGGACAATAATAACAAGGAGAAAATAATGTTTAAGCACTATCTTAAAATATCGTCCAAATATGCACGTGGATCAGACATATATGCTAAGGTTTGTAGAGTCGAAAGATAATTGTTTGAAAGAGAACAACAAAAATAAGTTGGAATTCGGTTCTGACTCCTAGAACATTTTGATGATGTCCAAAGTTGGACATGAAACCAAAATTTCAGTCATAGGAAAAGTTAGGACCCAAATCATTGAGAGGCTGAAATACCTAAACTCATATGAAAAACTATTATTCTAAAATCTTAACATAAGAATGACCTGATTCAGTCTAAGTTGGAATAATACATCTTCAAAATCTGAATTTTGTACTTTCCGACAAAAATTAATGACCATAACCTTAGTACGAGGAATCAAAACGTTTCTTGGAACAGGCAACCCAGCAGACATGGCATAGTCTTGGGCTGCTAGAAGCTTTGCCTCCGTAAACCGTGTTCCTTCAACAAAAAGAGCCAACCAAAATGGCATGGGAAAATCATTTAGCCCTTCAAATCCTGACTGCATAGTAAAAGACGAAAGATAAGAATTAATAGGCACTACGCTGTGATTAATATTCTATATTCTAGATGAAAGAACTGTTCAACACACACCTTCAGTGTGCTCTCATCTTTGGCCCAATTTCTCTCAAGAAAAATATAGCCAGAAAACCACATTGACCAACCTATAACCTGTATTTGTTTATGTAAATTGTGATTTATAAAAGTTGATCTCAACACAACGAACACCTCAATCCAAGTATATTCTGATTACTAGGTATTTGTTAGAAGAAAATGTAAGAAGATATTTATGCGAGATTATCAATTCTAGCCAGAAGAGAACACCCGTATAGAACTTCATTCATAGAGTTCAAAAAACTGATGAATGAAAAAACTCACAGGCAGGAACTTTGCTTCTTTCTTAATTATAGCTAGTGCGCTGCCAAGGCAACCCGCACGCTGCCAAATTTAAAACGAGAAACAGCCATTAAAAAATAGTAATCCCGCGCATGGAGATGTAAACTCTAAGTGTTTAATCACAGGAAAATATGCATTTGATGGAGTTATGGTTAAGGGATTGATACCGCATAACCGCGTAGCTGTGAATCAAGATGTTAAATGACTACACTATCATGGAGAATGTATGAAACTTCACACATGGAACTCTTCACGTTACAGAAATATGGAACTTTTTCGATCATTCAGTGCCCTGAAGATTTATAATATTGTTTACTTCGAATTTTATGGAGTAAAGTAAAGAAACTAGATTGGCCAACTCATAAATTTTAATTATCTGTTATAATATCCATCACCAGTATATTATATTTGGTGTGCCACTTGGTATAAATTGAGTGAAGTATTCTTTATCTGATTTATGCTCACGGGCCTAGAATCTGTCCGTAACTGTAGTTACACAAATTCCAAAAATTTGACTATTTCATTTAGCCTATAATACCCGACTTGGGAAGAAAAGGATTATCAGGTTTTATTCAGAAATTAAGTAAATTAAAATATTTTTGGAATTGATTTCCATCACAAAAGTTAATTAATTAGGATATAATTAGTGAAAACATGAAGTTTTAAGTCAGATGAGTAAAAACCTGAGCTAAGACCCATCCGACAATCCAGTCAATATCACTTCTGTGGTTACAAATGAGAAGAGCGTGTTCTTTACCTGCGATTAGCAGAAAGTTTATATACCAATTTGACGGACTTTCTTAAGCATAACAAATTTATTTGAAAATGCAAACAAAAAAAACTTGCATGCTTGGAATCCAGCAGAAGGCACTAAAAATTTTGTTACCCAGTAATTCAAAAGTTTCTTGATCTGCATACAGCTCAACCTGTCCACAAATAGTCAACCAGTCATATAGTTGATGTAGAATGTAATGGTACAAATGACAAAGTGTACCTCGTTGTTGATTTTATTTCATTTTTATTGGAAACTGCAGAATACCTTAATGTTTGCCCACCAGTCAAGAAGCCAGATGGGTTCCAACCAAAGCAGTTCTATAATTATTTTGTTGAACCTTCTGTAAGCACTTTTTGACAGTGGACGAACAAGAATGAACACAATGGCCTGAAAATAAATATAAAATTAATACGAGCAATAATTTTTGTGACTGTAAGAGGTTAGGAAAGATGGATGTGCAGCATATAATCGAACAAACGTTACAACCTACAAAAAATGTCCTGCTTTAATGTCATCTTTTTTTGATAAAAGTGGATTGCATGAAAACTTGAGGAATGACTCAAAGTCAGAGCAAAAAAGGTCTCAGGCTACAAAATATGATTGACACCCAAAAATTTCCAATTTTGATTTCTGTCTCTTTACAAAAACTTGGGCTCCATTGCCATATGAATTTATGGTTAAGGATTCAAAAATCCTGCAGCAGATGTTATTTCCTTGATAAACAAAAGCAGAACATGTTATCAAATTCATGACCAAATGAAACGCATAAAGCACCAACTTCCAAATCTCAGTTAAAACAATGATGATCCAAACATTTTTTGAACCAGAAAAGGGGCAAAACAATAAATAAATGAATATTCACAGAAAAATCCATACGCTTCACGCACTAATGAGGAGCACTGGTAACCCAAACATCGGTAGACCGATATACCTGAAAGAGATTGATAATGAGGCCAGATACAAGGAAGAGGAGACCTATTGGCAGAATCACTGCAGCTGCGACCGCCATTGCAGACGTACACCCAATGCAGCCCCGGATTTAGCTTGATTAGTGAATTTTTCGTTTGATTCACGCACTGAGAATTGATGGATCGCAGGGAGAGATAGAAGGAGATGATGCAAACTTGCTGGGCATCTGACCGTTTATATAAATTCGGTGGAACGAGGAATTCGTTTAGCAATACCAACGGAAAACACTAACTTGCGCCGTCTGCATCAACTGCCACTAATCAAAAGATATTATTGTCACGCATATGACTTTGGAGATTTGAAAATTAATATATTCATTTAGATGGTTTTTAACTAGAGCAGGACTCTTGAAACGGATCAATCTTATCAATATTTATAATAAAAAATAATATTTTCAGTATAAAAAATAATATTTTTCATCAACGATCCGTACGACCGTCTTACACAAGTTTTTATATTTTAACTAAATTTATTTTTTTGGAAAGGTTAGGCTAATTTTTTTAAAAAGATATAAATACATATGTCTTATAATTTGTTTTATGAACTTTTAAATAAGACGATGAAGTTTAAAGTTTTTGATTTATAGATTTTTTTGTTATGATAATTAAAAAAAATGTAACACTATGAAATTGATATATTTAATTATTTTAACATATCCATATTGTTTGCATAGAAAATTGTGGGATGTGTCAGGTAGATGACCGTGTTAAATTTGTGATTAATCTGACTAATATGATTAAACGTGTTGTGTTTCGATTCGAGTGTTTGTTATAACTCTCTCAACGTTACTTCAAAGATAAGAACTTGGTTGAGAAATAAAGTGAAAAATATAGAAAAGATCCATGAAAAGCATAAAATTTAATTATGTTATTATGAATTTGAGCAACATTTTTACAAAAAAACTAGAAGATCATGCTGAAAAACTCAAAGAATTCAACTATCGAAAATAGAAATAAGCAATTAATTGAGAGAATTTGCAGAGCTTTATTGTAATTTTTTGCTAATGAGTTTGCAAGCCCCTCATTTGATAACTTCGGTCAATTTTTGTCAAATCTTTCGGTCTGTTTGGCAATATTCCATGATCATCAATCATGCATCATGGATAAACGTCTCCAATCATGCAAACTAACTGATAAGATGGACTTTAAAATTGGGTTTTACACATATGATGAGATGGGGGCTTGGCATAAATCAGACTTTACAAAAGTTGGGTGCAAAAATTGTCCCATCAGCCAAATTGGCCAATGACCGAGTCTTTAGCAAATTGTTATGTGAATTTGTTGAGTATAAACCGGCTAACATATATTCTTTTCAATATATTTGTAGTTATGAACAAAATTTATATGCAATAATATCTATAAATTTATATACGAAAAATAGTTCATTTTACTCTAATCTGTCTTGCAAAAATTTATAGATATTATTGTATATAAATTTTATTCTTTGCTTCGAATTCTCTTGAAAGAAAATTGTCATTACATCAACAACAACTTAGTAGTCTTCTTCCCATTTTCACTTCTCTTTTCAGTTTTACATGTCCGAACTCCTAAATGAGATATGAAATTTCTTATTTATTATTTTTTTTTTTACCAATTTTTACTTGACATTTTCTGTCCACATAATGTAGTTTTCGACTTTATCAGGCTAGTTTTAGTGTACAACAAATAAAATTTGGATTTTAGAAATCCCGTATTGTCATAATAAAAATACAGAAAAAGATGATCTAAGCTAGCTAGAATAAGTTAAATTGCAATTTAAAAATATATATATTTGTTCTGTATTCTATTACAGTGAATAAACCTCCCTCCAATTCAGTCAGCAGGTATTCACTTCTCCAACTCCTTCAAAAATTTGGATCCTCGGAACTCCTCATATTCAGAAATCGCCATTTAATATTCAAATCATGTTGCTACTGCGATTTTTCTGTCAGCTTTTGCTAGATTCACTTGTTTCCTTGGGGAAGCATCCTCTCCTGGAGATTAACAACACTAAACGTGAATCCGCTGATACTAAAAATGTAAAAAATATGTTGCCACAGAGGAAATATACAATCGAGAAATGCAGAACATGAACGACAGAGAGTGGTGAGAAATATTATTGAAACCCAGTGCCGCAAGAAAGGACAACGGTTGGTGAGTCTAAATCCATTTCTTTCCACTCACCTTTCACTATTCTCCGACTTTCTTCTGCTACGCCACAGAAGCCGAATTGGTGTGCCTGTAAAACCCGCGCTTGTTCTTAACTGCTTCTCCACATATCGACGATATGTTTCAGAGAAAAGCTTTGCGTCATTTACAAAGAAGACAAAAGTAGGTGGCCGGATAGCTGCCTGTGAAAATTCGTTTTGTCAAGTATATTACAAATCCGCATCGTTTCACAAACAATTAAGGCATAAATATAGCAGAAAATCGAGAAGCATTAGCAAGGAACAGCCAAATAATTCCAGAGAGAAGTTTGGATTTATATATTTTAATGTCTATCAACGGTCATGACACTATCGAGTCCCTCAACGATATATGATTTTACAAGTAATAAGTACCTGAGTACAATAATAGACACGTCCTCTTTTCCTCCTCTAGTTCTTGGAGGTGACTTGAATGCAACTGCTTCTCGTACCACTTGATTTAATATAGCCGTGGTCAACCTCCTAGATCTCTCTTTCTCAACCATGCTAGCAGCCACAATTATTCTAGTATAAGAATACGACATTAGACAAGATTAAGCCAGTGCAAAATAGTCTAACATCCATAAATTTATAAATCTGTTCAAGTTAGTGAAGAATCCTAATATCAAATAAGAGTTCTTATTACTCGGGTAAAAGAGAATGAGCTTGATAAATCCATACTTGTCAACATTATGCCCTTGTATTGCCGTCGAGTATACAATAGGAGCCCATTTAAGAATGCGGAGCTTCTCCCTGACATCATCTTCATAGTGTAGAGTAGTTTGCTGATTCTTATCAGGAATGGTGTCCCATTTGTTCACAACAATTAGGCAACCCTTTCCTTCTTTATCTATTTGTTCAGCAATCTTGAAATCCTTAAGGTTTAAAACACAAAATATATGAAGTTTGCCGATCCAGAAGCCTAAAAGTCACAAATGGTGATACAAATACGTAACTATGCGCACAAGCAAATACACACGTGCACACAACTTTAAGACATACAACTCTAAAAAAGATCGAATTTTGCACGTCAATTTTAATCAGTGTTCCTTAAATGGAGCGCCGATATTCATAACTATATCAATTAAAAACTACTCTAGGCTTGATTTGCTCTTTTTTCCTGTAGGAAAAAAACTCATTTATCAATATAAAGGAAATACGGAAATCTGTATGAAGTACCTGCTCTGTTATGCAGGCCATGGCTTCAATAACTAGGGCCACCACGTCAGAGCGACGAATGGCACGCAATGCTCGATTTACAGATAAGCCCTCAGTGGTGCTACCCGATGAAGCAACAACTGCTCTCCTTCTGATACCAGCAGTATCTATGAGATGAAATTTCTTCAAAACAAATCACTCATATCAGCTGACCAATATTTTCGATTGTTATGCATATATACACATGCAAACCATGCGCAAGAAGCACATTTCTATAGAAAAATATAGGAACATGTCAATCTAACAAAGCTAAGTTCACACCATGGGATAACACCTAAGCCAGTACTGAAGATAAGATTTGGATAAAGACAAGCACAAAGCAATCTTGTAATATATATAAAACTAGAGAAATAGAGATTATTGAGCCATTAATTGATAAATTGGAGAAGCTACAAATATTCATTTCATAAATTTTAGCCTTTGAAGAATGTCTAGGTTGGTGTGAACAAAGATAGAGTTGGTTTAGACAATATTGAAAACTATTACTAACAGACCTTTCCATCAGGGGCAACATATTCAGTATCTATGGCATCACGGGTAGTCCCGCTAACAGGACTGACAATAGTCCTATCCTCTCCAACCAAAGCATTCAAAATACTACTCTTGCCAACATTTGGTCTGCCAACAATGGCAATTGCAGGAACATAATCTTCTATGTCGATACTCTCCGACTCCTGCAAGGAAACATCAATAAAATAAGTCACTTGCCAGCAACGAGCTATATTAGAGAGATTCCGAAAAGAGTTACAAACATCAAACTGAAAGCAAAAGTTGAGGAAACTTTGTATTTGGGAAAAGTCTGTGACAAATCCGTTGTTTGTTTACTAAAGCATGATAAATCAGGAAGAATTTAAATTCTCAAAGCATAATATTACACAAAGTTACATATAAAAGCATGTTTGTGCATAACGAAAGAAAATTTACCTTAGATTTTTTCAAGTGAGAGCAAACGGCGCCAAGAAGCTCCCCAGTTCCAGTACCGGATATAGCAGATATGGGAAGGGGTGAAAACCTGATAGATCAAGAAATGAGAACACACAGCCAATGCCAGATGTAATGAAACAATGTGAAGTCCAAATTCATAGTTTACTTTATTTAATCAAATCATATATTAAACTAAAAGATGCAAGGATGCAATTTGCAGTCCAAATTCAAATTTTATTTGATCGGATATGTGAAAATTAGATGAAATATATTTCCAGTCAATTTACTGTGCATTTTGGAAAATTGTCTGTCAAGTGTACTCCGCTCAATGCCACCTTTCCTAATAGGAGATGGCCGAAAAATACTAGGTCAGAAGCACTTTAACTAACGTGGAAAATAAAATCTTGACGAGTCACATTTACTTTATACATGGGGTGTAGCTCACCCCAAAGACCAGAATTCTGATGCTTGTATTGCTCCTTTGCGAGGAGATTCACATTTGTTGACGGCAAGGACAATATATTTGTGCGAATAGTTCTTACGCAACCAATCTCCTATTTCCACATCCGCTGCACTTAGACCTGCCTGTTAAGGGTTGCTTATAAAACAGTCCATGATGTATAAGAGTTGTGCATAACACCACCAATTTACCAAATTTAAAAAAGAAATTTCCATGCAATATGCGATAGAATTATGATATTCTTTTTTCTCCATTATCTTTTCAAATATCTTTAATGTTTAGAATAGTAATAAAAATGCGAAGAACGTTCACTTAAGCTAATCAGAACAGTTGTCGAGATCCAAAGCAGCCAATCCATATCCCATTGACATAAGACAAGAAAACTTCTCTCAATTCCAATAGAGAAAAAAAAATCTTGGTAGTATTCTTAACTTTCTTTTTCCCCACCATCATTTTGCACACGACTTTCAACTATTTTGCTGACGTCCTATATTGTTTATTAAGTTACCTACATCGGAGTTCTACTTTCTTCACTGGTTATTAAGTAATTTCTTATACATCTTTTGGGAGAAAGAGACACGGCAAATATACAATGAATTAATCAAAAAATATTAATAAATTGGAAGTGCTCCTCAAAAAGCTCCATGAACGCATATACCTGACCATCAACAAGAAATATGATGACAGATGATTCTTCCACAGCTATGGTGGCTTGTCTCTCAATCATCGAAGGCATCCTGGCAACCGCAGCCTCCCTACAGGAAAGTGAAATCCCCTCCATTCCAATAGTTGTTGAAATAGCTAATTCTTCCATCACGTCAGCCTGAGACTTTGAAATTGTAAGCACACCTCCAGTATCCACAACCATAAATTCATGGTCACCCCAGTATGCTCGACCGTACAAACGATCCCTGGTAACGCCAGGTTCATCAACCACTATGGCCTTATTCCCCTGAAAGCATGTCACTGTGTTAAATGAAGAAAATAGAAAATAAATCACAAACAAAAAATAAGATTATTATAAACTTGAATATCAAAGTGATTTCCTTCTACCTCATTTTTAAGTTTAAGCGGCAAAATCAACAATATCCAAGATTAATAACACATACCCCAACAAGACGATTGAACAGAGCTGATTTACCAACATTGGGCCTCCCAACAATTGCAATTCTTGGAAGAAGATGGTCAGGAATCTGCAACAAATTATAAGTTTCAACAAAAAGCCAAATTTCTGATCGAATAAACTTGATTTTCATGTTCAAGGGCCTAAAATTCAATAACCATTTGACTTGACAAAAACAATAACAAAGCATACGATGACTTTAATTTCCTCATCCATCAAACCACATGAATTTCTTGTAAACTCTATTTAAATTTATTCTTGCTCTTACTTGTTTAGGCGCCAAATGAAGCAAGAAGGGAACCAGGATATACAAAGCACAATTAATTAACCAAAAAAAAAAAAATCACCGACATTCTTACGGTTACTTTCGACCTTCTTCCTCCGTCTCCGACTTTCCTTTCCACCAGAAATTTCATCTTCTGAAATCATCAAGGACAAGTGAAATTCCAAAATGAGATGATGCACATAGTGTTTTCACTCATGCTAAAACCAATATTCAAGAAATGAGCGAGACAATAAATTGGAAGGAAACTATTCAAGATTGCAGGAAACATTGAGGGCCACCTGCGACCATCATTTTTCCATTATTTCAGGACTACTCTAGCAGGCGCCCGTTTTCCGTTTCAGTGTAACGCTTAAAAAAAATGAAAAAACTGTCAATAAACAGGGTCAAGAATTCAAGAGCCAACCGATTTTTAGCTCGCGAGACAACGAGTCCGAGTATTCCCTCGCTACTAGTTTGGCCTGGCTCTCCATTTCCTGAACATCAAACGGCTCCACTTCCTCCTCCGATGACCATTCTTCTTCATCAAATTCAGACCCTTGTTCCACATAGTCGCTTGCACCCATCAACAAGAAATCATCGTTTTCTTCAGTGGCTGGCCGCGGAGGAAGAAATGACTTCCGAAGATTGAAGTGGGGGAAATAGGTGGAAGGAGAGAAGAAAATTGGTGGAGAAGATGAAGAAGATTTAGGTAGCGGGGAGAGGTGAGGAAGATTTTTGCAGAGAGGAGCAATTGTGCATACTTTGGCCATGTTTTGCAGTGTCAGCACTGGGGAGCAGAAATTCCGAAGGTTATCCGTTTCTCTCTCTCCTCTATGCAACAGTACCCCGATCTGCAATAGTTGCAACCATTGTTGTTCTATATACTTAATATTAAAATCGACGAACATTAGTGTAAATTATTGAAAATAAATATTTATGATAAAAATTAAAATTTTCAAATTCACAAAATATATTAAACCACATATTTTATAAAAATTTTATTTATTCAATTGTTTTTTCATCACAAATTGAAAGATCTATTTATAATATTTTTTTGGAAATAATCCAAAAATAAATAAATCATCACATTAATTTTCAATATTTACCACTTATTTTCAACACTCAATCTCTAATTTTCAACACTCTCATTTGTGATGATGATCATGATACAATGATTGTTTTCGTTACATATTTTTATATTATCTCGTTAAAAATCTTACTAGGAAAAACTCATTGGGATAAAAATTATTGTAAGCGAAAAAGAATGCAGTCACGTAAACTCTCTCTCATGTTAAACGAATGATTCTTCACAAATTTTGTAGATTGCACATCTCAATATTATATATATATTCTGAATATTGTCGTATGAAGTGTCTTTGTGAAGAGATCTGATGAGTTTTCATTTGACTGAATGTGATAAATATCAATATCTTTATTCTTCTCAAGTTCTTAGGTCAACGTGAAGAACTTAGGGGAATAAGTTTAGTTCTGTCGCTTTTATGTATCTGATGGATCAGTTCTGACACCTGCGAAGGTGCTTCAAACACAATATTTTCAATGAGTTGCAATAACTCGTGTTCTAAGAATGTAAATACCGATTAATTAGATCGAGCTTGGTTTTAAACCAAACGAAAAATACTCGAAATAATCTTCGTTAAGAAAGCTAACTAGTTTGAAAGTCTTTTTCTTGTGTGAACTGAATAACTGAAATAAGGAGGATCAGTTCTTACATGTATCAGTTCAGTTATGGTGATAACTGAACAGATAACAGCTCAAACTGATCAAATAAGTTTGAAAACAGTAGTTAAACAATTAAGTGCACAAGATATATTTATGATGTTTGGAGATTTCTACTGCTCCTACGTCACCCCTTCTACCACATCGGGTATTATCTACTAGAAGACTTTGATTTATACAATATCTTGTGCAAACTCATCACTTAAGACTTACATCACTGCCTAACTGTGCTCCTAGTCTAGCCTAAAGCCAGCACCTTCCAGCCGACATTTGTTTAACGTCTATGTATTAAAGACTACATACACAAGTTCAACGTCTTTGTGCAAGACTCACTCAACTATTCAATAAGCTCAACTCTCTGTATATGCGAGTGTGAGTATGTGAGAACTGATATATGAATACAACACGAAAGTGTTCTCACACACTGAGTGAATTGTGCTTCTAATCTAAGCTGATAACACTTTGAAGTGCTCCCTCGAATCTGGGCTGATTGCTTCTTGTAAGCTGATATACGTTGAGTGTGCTCTTCTTCTTATTTTCTGATCTTAACACACTTGTTTGTTGATAATCATGATCTTGTATTATACAGGCTTTATAACCGTACATCAAGACTCGTCAAATATGTTCGTTGCAGTTTGAATTCGTTCCTCGAAATTTGTCTTGTATTTTCCGACAGCCATTCTGGAACATTTTGGCTTTAAGCTATGCTGCAACGTTCACTATTGTACTTTGATCGTACAATTGCTTTTATATCCATCCTGTATACACACCTGAATTCCACTTAGATAAGCTTGTCATGTTTTGGAAACTGATCGGCTCCTAACTGATGCTCTGAACTGGTCAGTTGAACTGGTCTTTAACTAGTATGGTGAAATCAGTTGGCTTGTCAGCTGAACGGATTTCACTGATTCAGTTGAACTGGTCAGTTAGGCTCTTCATCAGTTGAACTCTTCATCAGCTAGCCCGGATTCTGAAGGTTTTTTCCTGAACTACCTATCAGCTGGACAATCAGTTGAACTGGTTCAGTTCGGACAATCAGGTTGATACTTTCAGTTTGTGTCTCAATAGCTTCAGTTTTGGCTTGGTAACTGATCAGTTCGAAGCCTGATCAGTTTCAGATTTCTGTGCACTTAGGTAAATTCATTAGAAACAAAATAACAAGTTTTGTTAGCATCAAAATCAAGATTGCGAACATTAAATGTTCCAACAGTATCATTCTTTCATTTGAGTAACACATGCAGCATTATCTTCATATAGTGTCACAGGCTTCTTGTCGAATGATAATCCACATGAGATTTGGATATGTTCGGTCATTGATTTTAGCCACAGACATTCATGACTTACTTTATATAGTGCAATAATCTCGACGTGATTTGATAAATTTGTTACGAGTGTTTGTTTATATGAACGCCAAGAAATTGCAATGCATCCACGAGTAAATATATATCCAATTTGGGAACGTGCTTGTGTGGATCAGATAAATACCCAGCATCAGCATAACCAATTATGTTTTGATTGGTACTTTTGAATACAAAAGTCCTAAGTATGTCGTTCCTTGTAGATAACGGAATATATGTTTAATTCCTATTCAGTGACTCTTTGTTGGATATGAGCTAAATCTTGCCAATAAATTTACAGCAAAAGATATATCAGGTCTTGTACAATTTGCAAGATACATAAGGACACCAATATCACTTAGATATGATACTTTTGGACCAAGATAACTTCATCATCTTCATATGGACGTAATTGATCTTTTTCTATGCTAAATTATCTAACAACCATTGGAGTACTTAAATGATTTTATTTATCCATACTAAAATGTTTAAGGACATTTTCTGTATAATTTGACTAGTGAATAAATATTTTACATTCTTTTTGTTCAATTTGCAAACCCAGACAATACTTCGTTTTTCCAATGTCCTTCATTTCAAATTCTCCCTCCAAGTACAACACAACTTCTTGAATTTTCTTATTCATTCCAATAATGTATAAATCTTTAACAGATACAGTAATAACTACGCATACGGATGTTGTTTTCATATGAAAACGTAAGGGCATATTGAATTGTTTACATATCCATTTTTTATCAAGTGTTCACTTAGCCGATTATACCACATTCGATAGGATTGCTTTAACTCATATAATGATCTTTGCAATTTCACAGATAACATTCTTTAGATTTTGAACTTTGTACTTCAGACATCTTAAATCCTTCAAGGTTTTTCATATATATATATATATTACTATCGAGTGATACGTATAAGTAAGCTGTGACAACATCTATAAGACACATTTCTAAATTTTCAGATACCGCCAAAGTAATCCAATATCGAAACTTAATTGCATCCATAACAGGATAATACGTTTTTTCATAATCAATTCCAGGTCTTTGAGAAAAACTTTGAGCAACAAGTTGAGCTTTATGTCTTACTATTTCATTTTTCTCATTTCGCTTTCGAATAAAAACTCATTTGTACCCAACGCGTTAAAAACACGTATTCATATTTCAGCGAAATTTCTTCTGCTGCACCAACTTTGACAAATCAATTGTCAATCACCACATTTAAAATTCAGCTGCCCATTTTGTTGACTTGCCGACAGAAAGTTCATATTCTTTTACTTATCTCACTGCTGATTACCATCGAGATTCCAACACGCACGCATGATTATGTATCTTCGTGTTTGCCAATTTTCGGCTTGAAAAGTCATTAACATCTTTAAGTTACATATATATGTTTGTGCTGGTTGGATTCAAAAATGTTTTTTTCTTGGATCGAATTGTATAAATATTTCAAATTTTAGAAGTGGATGTTCAGGATGGACCTTTCTCATATATAACCAAGTTTTCTTGGATCGAATTGTATAAATATTTCAAATTTTAGAAGTGGATGTTCAGGATGGACCTTTCTCATATATAACCAAGTTTTGTTAGCTGAATTATGGGCAAGCAATTATGACCCACTTGTTTGGGCGTTGGGGGGAACACTGCATGTTCTTCTCTCTATGTTTGGTGGGTACATCATGTATGCTTCGCCATAATTTTTTAAGCAATAGTTGGGAATAGTCTTTGACTAGTTTTAATTCGTTTACTTTTAGAGTGGGTCTCATGAGACGGGTCAATCCTACCGATATTCATAATAAAAAGTAATACTCTTAGCATAATAAGTAATACTTTTTCATAGATGACCAAAATAAGATATCCGTCTCACAAAATACGACCCGTGACCGTCTCACACAAGTTTTTGCTTCCTTTTATTTTAAAAGATGCATGTTTTAATTCCATACATTTTTAGGAAGCGAGAGAATCGCAAAGCATACAAATCAAATGTTAATATGCTAACTAATTATCTAAAATTAATCGAAATTAATAAAAGAAAACAATGTAATAATGAGTGTACGAACAAACTAGCCAGGCCGGACATCGAGAATCTTACTCAATCCTTGTTTTCTGGACTTCGCACTCCGCTTCACCTCCCCTTGTGCTCATGACACCAGAGTTCGACATGCGCGGAAAGATTTTCCTCTACAAGCCCCATTTTGCATACAAAACGAAAGTCAAGTTTCATTCTTTATATTCTAATAGATTCAGTTTCTTTTGTCATTAAAATTACTCGTACCATCTCAACTGCATATGTTTATTTTCAATTAAAATAATCATCAGAAAAGTCAAAAAAATTCATATTTATGCAGCCTATCACTGTTGTTGTTGGGCTCCTATGAGGGATTTTTTTTTTAAAGTAAAACAAATTCATTACTTCATAATATCTTGATTTACAATATTAAGTAACCAAGCTGGTATATCACCAGAACACCAAACAACAAAAGAAGAAACATCAGAAGCTACACGAGCTAACCGATGAGCAGCTCTGTTGGCCGATCTCGGCATGTGGTTGATAGACAAGAAAGCATCCATCTTCAGCATATTGAGAATGTCGATTGAGAGCACTCCATTCGGACCAAGGTCAACTAAGGAGCTGCTAATTGCTTGAACAGCAAGTAACGAATCTGAGAAAATATTAACATCGTGAAGGCCTAGATAAACAAAACTCCATGTCGAACCTGATAGCACATAATTCCGCATCTTTCACTGATCCCGAATGACGAATAATGTGAGCCGAAGCTCCCAAGACTGTACCATTATAATCACGGATCACAGCCCCAACACTGAACCGGTTTCTACCTACATCAAACCCAGCGTCAACGTCTAGTCGCAACTGATTCGGGACTGGAGGCACCCAAAACTGGCTCAAAAAATTGACCGAAACTAATCTGGTGGACAAAGTCTTACCATGCTGTTGAAAAGCACTCAGGAAGGAGTGAACCCAATCAATACTGATTTCGCTACTAGGCTCCTTCGCAGCATGCTTACCCTTACAAATTTCTGTCCACAAAGCCCAACTCATAACCACAAACAACTCAAATGCCTCAGTATCAAAATGCTTAGATATCACAGATGCAAGCTCAATGAAATCAACACCCCTCAACTTTTTCAACACAATCCAATATACAGTAGGTTTCCACACTACTTTAATAATTGGACAAAAGAATAAAACATGGCATGTGGTTGCAAAAGATAATTTACACAAATCACAACAACCATCAACTGGAACATGATGCGCTAGTAAATTCATCGAAGAAGGAATTAAATTTCTTGAAGCACGCCACAAGAAAATGCGTACCTTGGGAGGCAGGTTTAGAGTCTAGATTCTTTTCCACCAATCAAGATGCGGGTGAATCGATTGAAACAGTGGGGGAGCTGTACATTTAATCTCCGAGAGATATCCGGTCTTAACCGAATATTTTCCGTCTTTGCTATTTTTCCAGTAGCGAATGTCCTCGCTCCCAATCCGATTCAGAAAAGTATTGAGTATGGCTTCTGCTGCAACAGGTGGAAAATTAAGCCTCACTTTCTGTTCATCTCATACCCCATCATGAATATACCGTGCCACTGTAGAACCGGCAATTAAAAACGAAGGGTGACTGCACAAGCCTGCGGGCGTAGTCGGGAGCCAATGATCTTGATGTGCCAATATAGAATTACCATTCCCAACTCTCCAACACAGCCCCTTCTCAATAAGATCCCTGCCCCAAATCAAAGAGCGCCAAACATAAGACGGTCTTGAGCCTAAATCTGCCAGCATGATGTCTTTGCTTCTAAAACGGCTTTTGAGCACTCGCGCCATTAAAGAATTTGGATCTTGAATTATTCTCCACACTTGTTTAGCAAGTAGCGCTTTGTTGAAAGCGCTTAATTTTCTGAAGCCCATACCTCCAACTCCTTTAGGCATACACATATTATCCCACTTGGCCCAATGCATTCCTTTTTTTATCACCATGAGCATTTCACCAGAACTTAGCAAAAACTTGTTCAATATTGCGGCAAAGAGTAATCGGAAGTTTGAAGCATGACATTGCATAGGTTGGGATGGCTTGTAATACTGCTTTGATAAGTACTTCTCGACCACCCATGGAGAAAAATTTAGAATTCCAACTTTGAGATTTTTTAAGGACTCGTTCACGCAAATAATCAAATTGGATCCTTTTCTTTCTCAAGGAGAATGTGAGCAAACCTAAATATAAATCATGGCCCTTAACCACTAGAATTGTGAGAGTCTGCCTGATAATATCAATGTCCTGACATGAGGTGCTCGGACTGAAAGTTAAGGCTGATTTTTCGAAATTGACCATCTGTCCGGATGCTTTTTCATACGTCTTGAGACAATTCTTTACTTGTAAGCAGTCCGTCATGGAAGCCCAAAAGAAGATAAGGCTGTCATCAGCAAAGAAAAGATGTGAAATAATAGGACATGATTGTGCCACCTTAACACCTCGGATTAACTTCCTCTCCACTGAGTTCGAAATGATCTTAGATAAACCTTGAGCACATAAAACAAATAGATAAGGAGAGAGAGGATCTCCCTGTCTTAATCCCCGGGAAGGACGTGTGACACCAACAATGGACTGATTAATGCGGAACGAATAAGAAACTTTGGAGACGCATCTCAAAATCAGCCTCACCCAAGGTGTCGCAAACCCCAATTTCAGCAACATTGCTTCCAAGAAACTCCATTCTATTCTAATATGCCTTACTCATATCTAATTTTAAGGCTGCATAACCGGAGTTGGCCTTGCGGTGGTTCCGGATCCAATGCATACATTCAAGTCCCACAATGACATTATCAAGGATCAGTCTGCCTGGGATGAAAGCACTTTGATATTGATCAATAATTTGGGTGAGTATCAGCCGGAGTCTGTTAGTCATCGCTCGTGCCACTATCTTGTAACAAGTGTTGCACAAACTGATAGGCCTAAAATCTTTCAATGCTTCCGGAGTCTGAATTTTAGGGATAAGAGTGATTAATGTTGAATTCCACTCCGAAGGGTCACCCTGATCATTCAGGATAGATAGCACTGCTGAAACCACCTGTTCACCCACTATAGGCCACATTTTCTGGTAGAAAAGCGCTGTAAATCCATCCGGACCGGGGGCTTTTGATGGATGCATATCGAAAACCGCACGTCGAACCTCTTCACCCGTAAAAGGGGCACATAAAACTCCATTCATCTGAGCATCTACAACTGCATCAACTGCATCTGTTATTTTTGCAATATCCACTTGAGACGGTTGAGAGGATGAAAAGAGAGTGTCAAAATAATCTAAGGTGATTTCCCCCAGGCGATGATCATCCTCACACCATTCTCCCCTTGAATTAAACAACCCTTTGATGACATTCACTCTTAGTCTGATAGAAGCTGAGGAGTGGAAAAACTTTGTGTTCCGATCCCCATGTTTCAGCCAATTGATCCTTGATCTCTGTGCTTAGTGGAGTTCGTCTTGTTCCTCTAACCTCTCTATGTCTCGTTCCAGCTGAGAAATTTTGTCCATATTGTTTTTTATTATTTGAGATCGCATAAGCCCTTTCAACTCTTGTCGAAGATTTTTTATTTTCTTTCTCAAATGATCAAACCGATTCCCAGCCCACATTTTGAGATCCGAGCTGCAGCGACGTAACGAGTCTGGCAGATTAATATTACTCCTGAGTGCATCCCACTTGTGAGAAAAGAACCCCTCATGTTATCTGCACGAACAATATCCTTGTCCACTCAACATGTGAAAAGTGTGTTAATTGGATAGATCATGGATTCAACCATGATGTATGGATGAATGATCATGATTCATCACACAGCACACTGTGTCATGAACTGAGCCGCCGTACGATCCATATTCCTCGTACGTCCCAGCAAGTTTCCACATAATTGAAATCGGGCAACCGCGCGTTCCTCTTAACCAATGACGAGTAATGAAAACTGGTTTTGGTCTTTTTGACCATTTCTCGTTTGTTGTAGAACCAAATAATATATCAGTCCATTGTCCAGTTGTTGAGCAGAAATCCATGTTTCTTCCGGAGAATAGAATGGTATTTGGTATTTCGGCTGAAAGATTATTAAAGAATCTATCTAATAAAGATTGGATTCGAGTTTTTTTTTAAGCGAATCAAATTTTCGAGCAAAATTTAATAGCCTATGAGACAGTAATAAATGGGGACCATTTTTGTGTTAGCATGTTAATTACTAAGTTGTGCATGTAATAGAGAGAGTTTAATAATGACACACATGCATTCCGATAATAAATTCAACAATTAAATCGTATTAGCTTTCAACGCATACATTTTGCGTGAACATATTTATATATTTATTATAATTTTTAATTAATAATATATAGTTAATTTAATTTGAATGTGAGATAGAAAAAATATATAAATATTAAAACTGTGTTAAGAATTAAAATGGTCGAATTAAGTTAAGATTGTGGGCTGTGGCAACTCATTTGGAGACATATTAAAATGGGTTGACCCGACGCGAGTTGCTTGGTGTGCCATGCATTAATTTTTATTTTATATTAAATTAATGACGAGAATTAGGGATGTAAATGAGCCGAGCCGAGCCGAACAGTAGCTGGCTCGGGCTCGGCTCGTTTACCTATTTTTTCGGCTCGGGCTCGTTACGAGCCTTAGGTTTGAAGCTCGGATCGTTCGGAAATTATGACGCTCGGGCTCGGCTCGTTAATGGCGGTTCGCTAATAACGACGAATTTTGATTAAAAGCGTCGCTAATAGCGACGGGTATTGACAAAAACGTCGTCGATCTGGATCGACGACATTTTGCTTAAACCGTCGCCAACAGCGACGGTTATGCATAACGTCGCCGATCCAGATCGGCGACATTTCACCGTCGCTATTTTAGCGACGGTATGTTAAACCCGTCGCCATTAGCGACGGGTTTTATAAAACGGCGCTAATATCGCGACGGTTTGAACAAAAAACCGTCGCTAATTGTTTTTTTTAAATGTTATAATTATTTAAATCTGAAATAAAAATATATTGTACTGTATAATCGAAAAAAAATTAACAAAATTTGAAAAATATAATCATATTATTAATCTGAAAATAATAATACAAGTGTTTCATACAAAATGAATCAGCCATGTATCGCTCCATCTCCTCCTGTGATGTTGATTTAAAATGAATCAAATTGAATTTTCTTAATGTAACGTTGATGAGAATAACGAAATTTAATAAACTTACGTGGAGCAGGCGGGATCGCGTGTCAACGAAAGATCCATCTGCATGTCGATGTGTGTGAACGTATAGCTCCCATGACGTTGGATCTCTGCCATGTCGTGCTCGCTAAAATAAATTCAATAATTGTAAAACATTAACATTTATAATTAATGAAATATATATTTTTTCCAAAGTACCATTCAATAAATGTCACGAACATCATCGCTCGAATATTGAACCTCTTCTGTTTCACTTTCAGTTCAAATCAATTTCGTTGTCGTACATAATATTAACATCGACTAAATTTTGAGATGATGAAAGAAATTGAGTTGAGATGTCATGAGGTCCACTTTCGTTGTTTTGAAATGCATCGTTCGCATCAATTTGATTATGCTCAGTATTTGGCTCAACAACAGTGACATAAGCTCGCCTACGTAGAGTACTCACATGCATCCAATCTGATTCTGCTCTCTTCGTTGTTGGATAAGTCAAATACACAACTTGCGAGGCTTGCGTAGGAAACACAAATGGTTCGTAGTATCCAAGACTCTTTTTTCAATTGACATCAACAATTTTGTACTTTTTATTAGGAAACACAAATGGCTTGTAATTTCGTCTAAATATGGTTTGTTCTGACATTTTTTTCGATTGTAAGGACAACGGATATATCTATTTAATAAACACTCAGGATGACTAAGTGCAAATGTTACAAACGACTCTAAACGCGACAATTTATAGACAGTTTGCTAAAACCCTAAACCCTAAACCCCAAAACCGTTGCCATCAGCGACGGTTTGCTAAAACCGTCGCTTATATTAATCGATGACGGTTTATTCATAACAGTCGCTATTATAGCGACGGTTTGATATAAACCGTCGCTATAATAGCGACGGGTTTTAATAAACCGTCGCTTAATTTAATATGCGACGGTTTTATTGTAGACCGTCGCTATATAGCGACGTTTTAGTAAAAACCGTCGTTGATATTTCCGTTTTTTTCCCCTCAACCACTTAAACGAGCCGAGCTCGAGCTCACGAACCTATTATCGAACATGTTCACGAGCTAACGAGCCGAACATCATTAATCTCAAGCTCGGCTCAACAAAATTGTCGAGAACGAACGAGCCCGAACGAGCTTTTTAACGAGCCGAGATCCGAAAAGCTCGCGAACAGTTCGGTTCATTTACATCCCTAACGAGAATGAAGAAAAAGTTAGAGAAGAAAACAAAATAATATAATAATTTATGTATAGTTGATGAATTTTAAAATATTTATATTGTTTATGTATGGTTTTCTGTTGATGAATTATGAAAGATTTATATTATTTATAATGATTCATGTATAATTAATGGATTTTGAAAATTTATATTATTTAAAATAGTTTGTGTATGATTGGAAGTGTTTGCACATAAACTTGCGTATGCGTGCCAGACACAAAATCGTGCCAAAGTTTTGAATAATTTGACTTCTACGATATAACGAAGTAGATATTGATTCGGTTGTTTGTTCTAATTACTCCATCGGTAGGCCACATAAACCAGACTTTAAACGATGAATCTGATAAAATTAAAATAAAAATCCACGAACGATATAGAATTTGACTGTTTTGTTATGAATTGAAATAACATTTTTAAAATTAAAAGCAGAAAAATTGAAAAGAATATGCTAACAGAATTGCGATAAATTGAAAACAATTGAATTGAAACCGGGATTTGGATAAACTCAATTGTAGAGCTTTCGTTGAGATAGTTAATTGATTTTGCAAGAACCTTTTCTGATGATTATGTTCGTTTTTGTTCCTTCATCCAAACGGTTTATCTCATCTTTCATGATCCTTGATCGTGGATCGGGAGTTAATTTACTCAACAGCGCAGACCATAGTTTCAAATCGCCCAAATACTCTAACTTCATGGATCTTTATTTTTACGGACTTTCAGAACTTGAGCCAAGCATAACTTTGAGCTAGCCGTACGTATTTTAGTTTTGTTATATATATATATATATATATATATATATATATATATATATATATATATATATATATATATTATTTTATAAAAATTTTTTAGAACAAAGACTCGTTTATTTAATCAAATATTGTTCAATCAGAGACGCCAAACGATACATTCTATTCGATTAGAGGATGAGCTGCATTCACTACATATTGTAATTCAAAATTGAGATGTGCTTGCATGTAGCATAAGTATTCAATAAAGTTGTGTTTAAAATGGGAGCAAAATCATATATATGTAGAGAAAAAAAAGAAATTTAAAAAATTTAATTTTAATTTTGAGTCACATTGATATAATATATTTATGTAGGACTAAACATTTGTTGTCATATAAAAAAGTTATAACTGTGATTACATTCCAGCTCAAATATTTAACCGTACAACAATTCAAGCACTACGTTTCGATTGCTCTGCACAGTATGCATAATTTTTGCTCCAAACAACATGAGATGCGCCAAATCCATGCCATCCAAATCATGTGACCTGAACTCTTTCAGCGTTGCAAAAAAATGTCTTCTTTTGATACACCAACTACAATGTTAGTTACAACACTAAATAAATAAATATTTAAAAAGGAGATAGGTAATGTTAGGTGAAAGCAACCAAATTTAGTTGAAGAGTGCGAAGTAAATATAAAGCTATAGGCCGGTCTAATTAGCTTAATGGTTAAAATTGAGACAATGAGATTTGTTGATATTAGATTCGAGTGTCGCTGATTGCGGATAATTTTTTTAAATATATTTAAGTATATTGAGTAGTTTCTTTGATCAATACAAACAAATCTCGAGTTCACGATCAAATTCTGTCAATAATACAAACAATTATATTATATATGTGTTGTACTTTAAAAAATAGAAAACTATAGAGACAACACCATGCTTGCATGCATGCATGCTTACGGTGTCACTTGCTTTTCACACAAATTTCGAATTCAGCACACATTTCCAACTAGCATAGAGGGCCGAATGCTTTTTCCACCAAAATTTGATATTATTGTAATCAGATTTATTAAAATAGAAAAAAAATATTAAAAATGAGGAGAAGTAAAATAATAAATAAAAATGATTTTCGAGTAAAATGTCCGTAGTACCTAAGCCATACAAAGTTGTACCCTGGACCAGTAAAAAAAAATTCCCCCACCCCGCCCTCGCCCTGGTGAAATGGAAGGCAGCCTAGCCTGTCCCCACTGTCACCCCATCAGCACACCCCGTTTTTTCCTCTCTCTATTCGGAGTGCTTTTGCTGGGGGGTTTATTCTTTGGATTTTACTTTATTTGGTTCAATTGGTTTCGATTTTTTTTACTCTTTAAGTTTCTTTATGAAATCGGGGAATGGAGTTCGTGGGAAGAAGGGTGAAGAAGGAATTTAAAGAGCACGGTATATTTTTGGGGACGGTTCAATCATACCAACCCGACACCGGTTTTTTCACGATCGTATACGAAGATGGAGATGCGGAGGAATTGGAGTTTTCGGAGGTTTCTTTGCTTTTGGTGCCACCGGAGCAGTTTCCTTCACCTCAGCCGCCGGAGTCCTCCGCCAGGAAGCGTGGGCGAAGGCCGAAAAAGCGCCGGCTCGCGGACACAGGTAAAACTGATGATAATTCAGTAATTAATGGTGATTTGGAAGCTAGAGGTGGTGGTTCCGGTAAATTGAGTTTGAATTTAAATGAAGGGTTGGACTTGAATGATGGCGGGCTCAGTTGTTTAAACAACGACGATCACGGGCCTAATGCGGTTGGTGATGGGGCTAAGCTGCATGGCTTGGACTTGAATGCGGGGTTGGATATGGAGTTGGATGTATGGATAGATATTAATGAAGAGTTTATCAAGGAGACTTCTGGGGCAAATAATGCACTGATCGATTTAAATTTAGATGTAAATGAGGATTTTGAGAATTTGTCTGCGGAAAGAGGAGGAGGATTATTTGACTTGAATTTGCAATTAGTGGAGGATGATGTTATTAATTTGGATGATTATGTGGGGAATACCAGAGCGCATGAAATGGTGTGTGCTGAAAGAGATGCACAGATGAGGAAAGAGTTAGTGCAAAATGCTAATATGGGAGTTTCAGAGAATGGGGACGTGGACGTGGGTTATGTTGATTTGTGCAAAGAGCAAGAAGAAAAGAACTTGTTGAAGGCTAATGGGGTTAATAATGAAAATGCTGCAGCCGGAAGTGCACAAAGGAAGAAAAGAGACAGGAAGAGAAAGGCTACTTCAAATAATAAAATTGAAGTGGCTACACCTGAAATGGTAGAATTGGAAGGTGAAACTGGAACTTTAAACTCAGAGCTGGAAAATAGAGAACAAACTCCGTGGAAAAATGGTTGTCATTCAAATAACTGTGATAATGGAAATTCAGTTGGATCTTCGAGAGGGAGAAGAGGTAGGAGAAGAAAAGAGTTATCAGATAGTAATATAACTTTGCCTACATCAGAGATGGGTTTGAGGAGGAGTAGTCGTAGAGCTAAAAGGGATGCACTTTCTGATCAAGCTCATGTTTTTAGTACGTTAGGGTTGGATGGAAACAATTTTCAGTTATCATCTCCAGCAGCTAGCTTTGTGTTTGAAGAAAAGATCATAATGTCAGGTCCTGAAAATTACGGGGGTCACATTCTACCACCTAAGGTGGAGTTGCCGCCTTCTTCTTGCAACCTGGATCTCGATGGAGTTTCTGGATTTGATTTGCTGTCTGTTTATGCGTTTTTGAGATCTTTTAGTACTCTGTTGTTTCTAAGCCCCTTTCAACTGGATGATTTTGTGGCATCAGTTAAATATAATGATTCAACGTCATTGTTCGACTCTATTCATGTTTCCCTTTTGAAAACATTACGGAAGCATTTGGAGGCTCTTTCTAATGAAGGTTCCGTGTCTGCATCCAAATGTCTCAGGTATTAAATTTACTTTTAACTGGAAAAAATGAACAATTTTCCCGGTTACTTGTTATTTTAGCTATTCAATTGTACATGTAGGTCTCTTAATTGGGATTTTCTCGACTTGATTACGTGGCCCATATTTGTGGTTGAGTATCTGTTATTGCATAGTCCTGGTTATATACCTGGTCTAGATCTTTATCATTTGAAGCTTTGTCAGAGGGATTACTACCAACTGCCTGTATCCACAAAGGTTGAGATAATGCGGAATCTTTGTGATGATGTAATTGAAGTGGATGCCTTTAGATCAGAGATAAACAGAAGGAATTTGGCTACAGAGCAGCACATGGATTTTGATCGGAATACTAAGTTAGATAGTTCAAGAACAAGAAAGTCTACGATGGATGTTGCTAGCCCTTCTTGCATTACTGAAGAGGATGCTGATGAGCCAACTGATTGGAACAATGATGAATGCTACCTTTGTAGGATGGATGGGAATTTAATATGCTGTGATGGATGCCCGGCAGCATTTCATCCAAGATGTGTGGGTGTTGTTAGCAGCCTCTTGCCTGAGGGCGATTGGTATTGCCCTGAATGCGAGATTGACAAAGATAAGCCTTGGATGAAAGTGGAGAAGTCGATTCGAGGAGCAGAATTGTTGGGAATGGATCCTTATGGACGACTATATTATAGCAGCTGTGGTTACCTTTTGATGTAAGTTCCTCTATACAAAGTTCCCTAAGAAGAGTATTTTAGCATTTCTGTTTTTATTTTGGTGAATACATGATCAGTAACATAAAACAATAAAAGTAATCTGACTAAGTTTTATGTGTAAGACTTGTAGATGTCTTAGTTAATAATTTTCTTGCTACGAAAAGCGCATGTTATTGGAAAAGAAACACTAACATGTAGAAGGTAAATCTTATCCTAACTAAGTACACCTGACTCTGGGGTGTTGATTCTAGATGTTAGTATTGATGTCATGAACGCTCCTAATATATTTGTTAGTCTTTTATTTACTCTTCAATCACAAGTTGTCGTTTTTCTTAAGTTGCTTACCTTTTTTATTTTTACGAATTTTCACTAGTTTATAGTTTCCCGAACAGAGATGATATACATGGTGTAGTGATGTAATCAAACTGACTTCTAAACTGTCGTTCTGGATGTTTTTCAAGGTCCTGACTATCCACAAAACAGTAATCATTTGCATATGGAATTCTTGGAAATTCTGTAAGATCGGTTTGTTTTCTCTCTTCATCTTGATCCCCGTGGAGCAAAATGAGACAAGACTGGATATGCTGACCGTTTGATGTTCTAATGCCTTGGCTACCCACGAGACATGAGAAACATACAATTAGTCTTCGCTTCTAGAAGATATTAAAACCTTTGTTTGGTCCTATTTCACAAACATTTTTCATCTTTTTAGGCATCGCTTCTAGAAGATATTAAAACCTTTGTTTGGTCCTATTCATAAATATTTTCATCTTCAGAAATGAAATCAAACATTATTACCTACATTTATTTTCCTACAGCAGCCTCATTTACATTCTATCTTTACATCTTTTAACGTAGTCAATCACTTTAAATTTGTCTTTACATCGTTTCCTTATGAGACTTTTAAATTTTTTAACTCAATGTGTTATACTTTGTTAGTTTATCCAATCAATGCACTATCAGAAAAGATATGTATGATATAGTGTCGTCGCTAACAAAAAATTCTTGAATGAGATGATTTCGGCAATAAAAATCTCTCTTTAAGGAAATACGCACATCACGTTCTTCGGTACAGTCCCCAAAATCCACATATCAAGAAACATAAATAGGAGACTAAACAGAGACATATAATCTATTAGGTATCTCAAAATCACCGAAAGCCTGTAAGGTGTGCGTACAGACTCACGGTGCAGTGAGACTCTACCTTTGCGACTAAACAAAGACTTAGCCCTTCAATGAAGCTTACGCCTTAATAATGAACTATAAACATGGGTGTGCTTCAAAGATGGAGAGGTTTTTCTTCTTCTTTTTTAATCACTGAATGTATGTATGCTGAATCAAAAGTAAGAACAATCATTCTAACTTATAGGCCAAATGATAATGGATGATATGTGATAATTTTTCTTTTAAATGCTTTGATTCTGGTTTATCATCTCTTTTGACACCTAATTTTTGACAAAGCCCGCCTCGCATCGGTTTTATGGTATCCGTGCACCTTAGTCTATCTCTCGCATGTATAGCAAAGGGCAATCCTACCTCATTTGATCCTGGTCCTAGTGGATCGAGTATGATACTAGATTAGATTTGCGTGACCCCCCAAAAAGTTGCTTTCTCGTTCATGATTGCATGAGGCTTAAGATTTATCGTACCTTGGATGCTTTATAATAGTCATTGGGAAATATTTTTATTGTTTTTTAACCTTTTACTACTTTGGCTATAAATGCTATCATAAATTTTTTAAAATTCTTATCGCAATTATCATATAAACGATAAAATTGTATATTTTGGTATTCTTTGAAAGCTCTGATAGTAGTGACTGATAAAAACGCTTCAAGTTTATGTAGGTAAGAAAATCGCAACTTATTGTGCATGTTTCAACTAGGTTAATATTATTAAATTTGAATTGGCTTGTCATATCCTTCTTGCATCTGTTTTTTACTCGAGTGTCAAAATCTTTTGTTATCAATTGAGCATTAGTTAATATGTGGAAGCGTATTTTTTCAAGTTCGTATTGGAAATGAAAGTAAAGAATTGGATTCTTTCTTTAAATTACCCGTCAACCATCATTTGGCAAATCCATCTTTCTAGGGGTTTTAGTAACCATATTGGTGGATCATTGTCATTAATGAAAATATGACAAACGGTATATCTCTTTGGATTTTATCATTGGTCATATGGTTATTTTGGCAATTGATGATGCAAAGATAATGAGTCACAACATTCACGTTTTTAATATCTTCAATTTTTTGAAGTGTTGAGGTTTTGATTTTCAAGTTTCTTTGTTAAATAATGTAGTATATTCTGCATAATTGTCATTGCCTATGTAAATTACTGATGGTTCAGCTAAAGTAGTATTATAGCATAAAAAATCAGTGGTGTATATCAGTTTGGTGTGAGTTTTAGTTTCGCAAGAACCTTTGTTTTTGATTTATGTATTTTTATAAACCAAACCAAACCAAACCAAGCCAAGCCTTATTTTATATAACAGAAACCAAACCGCAGAAGACCAAGAATAATCCATAACATGTGCATATGATTTGATTTTGGTTTGAACAAGAAATTAGAACTATCAAACTGCAAATCGAAGTGTAGTTTAAAACATAGCCAAAACTTAGGATATCGTCAATTAAGTGTTTTTCCCTATTTTTAATAGATTGTTTTAGTTTGTCAGTTTATTAGGTACACGCCTATTTAAGATAAAGTTGTCTTCACTCAACTTGTCACATAATGTTGGTCTTTTTTCTTGAACATAATGTGACCAAGTGATTTGAAATTAATTTAAATTTTTTAAATAGGTTAGCCCCTATTTTTAAATTAATTAAAACCTTTGAATGATGTTACATAAAGAAATATTTACAAATTGTATTTAGAGCTGGGTTAAAAGTGATAGACACATTAAAGTGTGCCCATAGTTTAAAAACTAAGTGTCCGTGTGAGCATGTCCATCACGAGGAGCCTTTAGAAATAGAAAATCACATCCTTGTCTGTAATCATAATAATCTAAGACACGATATTCCATAATTAGATTATGAATAAGATTTTGTCATCTATGGTCTAAAATGATTTAAAAATTATAGAACATTGTAAGATCAAATGTTTGCTGTTTTACCAAAAATTATAGTTAGTGGTATCTGTGCAACTCAAATATTTTAAGTCCGACAACCACCCAAGTGTCACGTGTCGACTGCTCTCTTTGCAACTGTACTTTTTGCAATCCGTGAGAATCAAACATGTTACTCTAATCCTATGATCAAATGTTTGTTGTTTTACCAAAAAACATAAATAGTGGTAATGGTGAAAATTGAAATTCAGATCTTTTAAGTTGTACACCAACCCAAGTGGCACGTATCGACCCCCCTAGCATGAACAATTATTACATCCCAACAAACAGTACATTAATGCTCATTAGTTTGTAAATAAAATGAACTACAATGTTACATTTCATCTCAGATTCACGGTCCTTGGGTTTAAAGTGCACTTAAAGTGCGAATTGAGCTTTTAAGCTGTGCATTAGCCACAGAAAGAGACACACTTTTCCAATAATGGTCATGCCTTAGCTCGCATCTAGGAAGAAGTGTTGAGCCTCACATTAGGTTGAGTCTAGTCACACGAATTACGACATAACTATGACTTTAAGTTGAGCCTATTTTATTGATTCTGATAAAGTATATCGGAAGATTCAACTCGATTCTTTTGTTTTTTGTCCCCATTTGCTTCAAATTTTTTGTGGATGCGTGATAGAACTTAGCGCGCTTTATAACTTGTTGGAACAAGAACAAATATTTGCATTTTATCATATTTACACAATTGTTATAATTTCATTTTGCTTAGTTAATACTTTTCCATAAAGTACGGCATGCTATTGTAATATTTATTTCCGTAATTTATTACGTATTACTATGATTACTATTCTTTTGTAATCCTAATTTTAATTACAGTATATTTATTGTACTTCTGCATTTGAATGTATTTTAACGTCTACGTCTCTTTCAGGCTAGAGTCATGCAATGATCAATATTCGTTTTGGTTTTACGATAGAAATGGCTTGCCGCCCCTTATTGAAGCACTAGAGTCGCCACATTTTCTGTATGACACAATTATACATGCTATCTGTAAGCAATGGAATATAGTTCGTGAAGTCGATGGGACCAGAAACTATTTGGACATTCGGTCCTACTCTATAAAGTCAGCTTTTACTAACAAGAGACAACTGCTTGATATACACCCAACAACCTCAGAAGCACAAAACAAGTACAAAGTTGATACTGAGCAAAAGTCTGATGAAAAGTCTATTGTAACTACCTATTCCAGTAATATAGATCTTGAAATTGCAGAGCGTGATAATGTGGTTCATGGGACTGAGGACCATGCTGTGAAGGTGGAAAATAGATTGGAAAGTTCTGAAGGATCAACTGAAGTCTCTCAATCATTCATAATTGATGTGTCAAAAGAAGGTGGGTGGGATTGTTTGCCTATCTGCACCGAGATATCGCCAGAGTTTAAGATTCCAGGGAACCTGGCGAATGCTGGAGATCATTTTACAATATCTCCTACCTTGGTAACTAGACAAAGGAATAATCTTAATTCTGCAAATTATGGCAATGCACAACCATCCATAAATAATAGAGAAATAATCTCCCAAGTACAGCCTTGGTCAAAATATGTCAACTGTTATGAATTTGCTCGAACAGCATCATCTGTGTTCGAAGAGTTGATATCTAAATCGTCAGATGGGACTAGTGCCCCGAAATCTGTGGAAGGAATCATAGCAGGGCAACTGAAGATTGTTTCGAATAGATCTGCTGAATTTTATTGGTCAGATATTCATAATTCCGTGAAAGAAAAATGTGGGTGGTGCTTCTATTGCAAAAATCCTGAAGAAGAAAAGGATTGCTTATTCATCTTGAATGACAGTTTACGAGTTGTAGAAAATTTTAAGAGTGAGACATTTGGTATTCAGTCAGGAAATTATAGGAAAAATCATCTTATTGATATCATGTGCCATATCATATGCATTGAAGATCATTTGCATGGTCTGCTGTTGGGCCCGTGGTTAAATCCACATTATTCTGAGTTTTGGCGTAAGTGTGTTCTTGGAGTGACTAACATTGCTTCACTGAAAAGTTTGTTGCTGAAGGTACACACATTTTTTCCCTTAAATATATGTACTGAATCCATATATATTTGACTCATCTTTTTAACTAAGAAAACGCCCTGCATAAAACGTTAAGATTTTGTAAATGTTTTAGCCACATGATGCGATTCATTGATTTCCATGTCTGACTGAATAACACATGGATCTGGATTACTATGTCGGGTCATATATATCCCAGAAAAGAATCCTGGTAGATATTTAGCAGATTTGTTGATTCTAGTAACTTATGGAGTTGGTTCACCAGAACTGGAAAATATTTATGTCATGTGTGGTTAATTTGTGATGTTCTAGTTATCTAATTACCTCAGACTTTTGCTACCAGGTAGAGGCAAATTTGAATCATTTGGCGCTCTCTACGGGATGGCGACAGAATGTTGATACTGTTGCAACAATGGGCTCTGCTTCCCATATTGTGATGAGATCATCAAGAGTTTCTTCGAAACATGGAATCAGGAGAAAAAGAACCAAGAGTTCAGAGCCACAGATCACCCCATCTTCGAATGCCATCACCGGGCTAACTTTATTATGGTGGAGGGGTGGAAGGGGTTCACGTGGGCTTTTCAATTGGAAGGTTTTGCCTCGCTCTCTCGTTTCCAAAGCCGCTCGACAAGGTACAAACATTTATTATGTTTTCGTGACTAACGCGCATGCCTTGTGAATTTTAGTTGTCTTACTGCACTATAAATTTAAAATGGTTCAGGTGGATGCAAGAAGATAACAGGCATTCTATATCCTGAAGTTGGAGAATATGCCAAAAGGACTAAATGTGATGCCTGGCGAGCCGCTGTTGAGACATCAAGAAGTGTGGAGCAACTTGCTCTTCAGGTATATCTCTCATTTTCTGTTTTCCAATTCAAATAGGCTTGTTACATACCTTTTTAGCGAGCCGAAGGACAACCACATATAGACTGCTAAGGTTCTCTTGAAACAGATTTTCTATGATATTTAGATTTTCCTCACTAAGCTACTTTCTGCTTTGGTCAAATTGCGTTAAAGATCGCACTTGCGATAGTCATAGTTTTTAGCTTGTGGGCTGCATAAGTAAAGTGCTATTACTCATAGAAGAGGGCAAGGGGAGGCGGGAGTGGAGAGTAGCTTTAGCAAATTTATTGTCATACAATGGAAGAAATGTTCATGAATATCATTTTCAGGTTAGAGAGTTTGATGCAAACATCAGATGGGATGATATTGGCCAAACTAACCTTCTCTCAAAAATGGACAAGGAATCCAAAAAATCTGCGAGATCATTTAAAAAGGTTATTATTAGGAGGAAATGCTCCGAGGGAACAGTTATCAGGTATCTTTTAGATTTTGGCAAAAGAAGATTTATCCCTGATATTGTTGCTAGACATGGATGCATGCTTGAAGATTCATCAAGTGAAAGGAAGAAATATTGGTTGGAAGAGTCGCATATCCCGTTATATCTTTTGAAATTTTTTGAAGAGAAGCGAATTGCCCGTAAATCCAACAAGACGAGTTCTGGAAAACTTCGTGAGAGCAGTAAAGTAATAAGGAAGCCATTAGAGGAAAGGGGATTTTCATACCTTTTCTCTAGAGCAGAGAGATTGGAGAATTATCAGTGTCAGCACTGTAACAAAGATGTCCTTGTCAGGTATGTCATATGTGTGGCTTTTATTGTATATTAATATTAATAGTCCGGGTGAGAACCGAACATACAAATTTGTTATTACTATTGTAAGGAGATCCGAGGGCAAAACATGCAACTTGTTTTCAGATTTATGGCCAGAGTATTGACTTTGATGTTTCGGATCGAAAGAAACTATTGTATTACCTTCATGCAGTGGAAAGATCTGAGCAAACATAATTGAATGAGATTCGTTCCTCATGACTGGTTTTTCATTTTGTGTCCATTATATCTTTGCCTGTGAGATTTGTTTTGCTTGTAAATATCACTTTTGGTTCTGCATAGGCATGACCAGATTATTCCTTCTTGGTGTGCAGGGAAGCAGTGAGCTGCCAGTATTGCAAAGGTAAATGCCATTCACATATTTTGGTTTGTTCTTGATGACCTATACATTTATTTGTGACTGCTAGTTTATCAATATTAAATGATTGTTACATTTACCTTGTTTAATTTGTTAGTCTTGTAATTTTGGAAGCCAATTTAGAAAATGTTTGTATCTCCTGTGGCCACAGACACACTTTAAAGCATCGCAGAAGTCTCCTAACATAATCTGTGTGATAAATGCAGAATAGCAGAAGTATCTGAAAATTAGTGCCCATGCATGTTGAAGTCTGTTTGGAAGAGCTGAGGGATCTGATCCAAAAGTGTACTAACGATATATAATAACAATTAGAACTAGCTTGGTGCTCGTTAGACATTAATTTTGGCATTTGAAGGGGTTATTGGAATAAAGACTAGGGGGATGAACTTTGAAGTCCGAGAATTTAATATTGTTGTTACAATTTGATTATTTTAAATCGATGATCCTAATAATTCAATGGCCTTGAACTGAAAATGGCTGTACTATTGACTTTTTAGTTAACCTTCCTGCCCGATTGTTCCGGCGGTTGGTTGGTCATGTGGTTGGAAGTCATATTGTCTAGGTAGAACTAGTCGCAGTGGCCCAGGGGCACCTTTTTTTGGCTTTTAAGGCCTGTTGAATTTTCATTTCGTGGTGGCCAGGAAATGGAAATATTTGATGCATGTAGTTGACAAAGGTGCTACTCTGGATGTTGGAGATGGCTATGATGTTTTGAATGAGAAATGCTTGTATATGGAATATTGATATATTTATGCTCTGGAACTAGTTTTGAATTTAGCTGGTAGATAATGTTGCACGTTTGGCTATTCATATTTTTTCTTTGTGACCTATAACTTCTACTCATTTGATAGTTGAATGAACTTTCAGGCTTTTTTCATAGAAGGCATGTTCGAAAATCTTTTGGTTATATCGCTGATGATCCTACATATACTTGTCATAAATGCCAAGACGAGGAGTTTGTGAAAAGTGGTGCTACAGAGGGAAAATCTGGGTTGTCAAAACCTACCAATGCTTCCAAACAACTGAAGCTGGTGCAATCTGGGAAAAGGAAAAGGCTGGTGAAAAAAGGAAAAACACGAGTTAAGCCTAAAATGTCAAAAAGGGCTCCTTTGGTTATTACTTTGCGACGTTCTGCTAGGAATGCTGAACGCATGTCAAAGCTGTCGTCACAGAATACTATGGTTAAAAAATGCAAGAAGAAAAAACTAGCTAAATCCCAAAAGGACAAGTTGAAGAAGCTGAACAATGATTGTTGGCAGAAGAAGAGGACACCTGTTAACAGCAGTTACTGGTCGAATGGTCTGCTATTATCAAGAAAACCAGATGATGAAAGAATGACGCAGTTCCGGAATAAAATGCTTCTGGTGCTTGCTGGGGAGGTGACTACCAACAATGACAAACCAAAATGCTGCCTTTGCTGTGAATTAGAATATACGCCAAACCTGGCTTATGTGGCATGCGAAATTTGTGGAGGTAATGATCATTTAACTATCGGCTTGAAAAACTTGCATTACTTACCTGCACCCAACTTCAATATATTTACAAATGATTTGTGTTTTAGGCAGTGGCTTTTTGTTCAAGTTTCAGGTATTGTCAAAGCAGCATTTTAAAACTAGTGTTTTTTGGTCAATGGAATATAATCTTCTTTCATTTAAGTTTTTATATTATATTCTCAACTCCTAAGATGTTTTTTTTTTGCTGACTCCCGCAGTTTGGTTTCATGGAGATGCTTTGGAGCTCAGTGCTGATAAAATTTTGAATCTTATCGGCTTTAAGTGTCACAAGTGTCTTAATAGGACACCTCCTGTCTGCCCTTATAATTTTCCTCCTGGAATCATTAGTACTGAACTGATGCCCGAAAATAATGCCGAGATCGGGTGCATGGAGGAAGATTATAAGGATCTGTCTCTCTCATACAACAGGGCCGAAGATTTAAAATTTAGATCTGATGATGGAGTGAACAATGCATCATTGAATCTCGTCCTTGAGCAGCAGTCACCTGGATTGATGCCTGAGTTGGACCAGAAAAAGAAAGACTTGGCACTAGATGAGAAGATATTACAGAGAAATGGTTCTGTTGAAGAAAGAAAGCCAGAGGTGTTCAATGCTGTTGAAACTGAGTCTGCAGCTTCCGTTTCCGACCTGGTGGTCGGCGGATAAAGAAGCTGAATTTTCACCATTAACCAATAACCTTGTGGAGAATAGTTTGACAAACAGTAAACTAGAATCTGTGGCAAATGAACCTCTATCTAACTCACATGAGTTGTACCAAAAGCAGTCAGGTGATATAGTGTATGTTGGAAGAGTAAAACGTAGATAAGTCTAGCAGTTGATACTTTTCTCTTTTCTGGACAATGTCGTAATACCATAGTTCAAACATTATGTGGAACTTGAAATACTAGCTGAAATTCAGAAGTTTGTTGAGATAATTTCCATCTATTTACCGAGAATGAAGAACTAACTTCTGGCTTCTTTTTCTCTGGCAAAGATATGTCTTATTGTTTGTTATGATTGTTTCTGGCTTTAATTTTTGTAAGATAAAAGGCTGGTTTTCTTTAAATTTCTTATACTGTGTTTTATCTCATTGTCACTCTATTTTTGCTTTTTTTGCCTGATCGCCTGGATGTCTAAATTCTTCCATTATTTGAATTGATTCTATAAAAAAGCAGCAATCTACAGAGCGCTGTTTTAAATCCATTTGCTGTTTGGTTAGAAAGTGCATCTCAATCTCCTCTATCAACTTAGTGGCTAGTACTGAAGCTGCAACTTGATATGATGTATCCTTTGTTAGCTTTGAATTCTTTAGTGGTAATCAACGGTTATATTTGATTTCTGAAAGAGTTGATTCATTCTACTGTGTGCAGTTGGTGCGGTATTTTTCTTCTTTAAAAGGATAACAAACCCTTTCATTTTGATACTGAGGAACGATAAATCCATGCTGTGTAGAGTGGCAATATCAGTGATATTGCTTTTTTTTTGAACGATCACATTAAAAGTTCTATTATACACCGCTGCTTGTTTTAGTACTGGTGCATAAACGATTCCGTGTTAATTTGTATTCCTTTTAGCTTTCAGGGTTGTGATATATTCAACCAGAAGAATGGAGAAGTTATTGTACTCCGCTCGCAAACTAACAAACTGTAGTTAAATGATTATATGTTTTATGCCTCCAGTAGTATTCCAAACGTCCACACTTTTCCTGCCTACGTACCAATCTGATTTGTCAGGATCGATGAAGAGTATGCTATGGAATCATCATGATTATCAAATCAAATGTTTCGAGTGTTCTGCTTGAAGGAAGATGGAAATGAATTCCATGTTAATCAGGTTCGGAAACCATGAAATTTGGTGTTTGCTCAATTAGCTGTGAATTTTACTTTTCTGTACTACTTCCTTCTTGATGGGTGTTAACTTTTTTTAACACACACACACACACACACATATTTGAGGCAAATAGCATTTTACACATTTGTAACAATACAAAAAATCAGAAAATGCCCTGTATGAAATTAATAGGCGTTATGCGCCTTGTGTTTTGAAAAATCCATCACATTTAACCCTGTTCTTTTTAATTCAAGTGTATTATCCTCATTTGCAAGGGATTTTATGTCCATGTGCAGGGAGGCATGGAATTTATCAGAATTCGAGAAATTGCCTGAAAATTGAATACAGCATATTGGAGGATACTGGAGCACATCTGGCTCTTGCCTTTTGGGTAATGAGGTTTGTTTTTCTCATCGAGTAAACCCGCACCGATATTTTCTTGGAGATGGCAAATCTATATCTATATCTACTTATTTAAGATGTTTTATCTTAAATAACTAATTATTAAAATATGATATTTGCTATTCATTGAATACATTGAATTTATTCCTACTTCAATTGTGAATTTCCATATTTTTCTTTCTCTATTTATTTATTTAGCTTAACAAGTTGTTTTTTTTATATGAGTTAACTTGTAATTTCTTATATATATGTGTGCCTGTGTGTTTTAATATTTATTGAATACATTGAATTTATTCCTACTTCCCATCTTGTGGTTCTACATGACCTTCTTTTTTTCCCCATAGCCCGATTAATTAATCTACTTATTTATATATATATATATATATATTACTTTCAATTGTGAATTAGAAAAATATATTTGTCAATTTTCACAAAATCTACAAATTACATCTATGTCTCTAAGGATTTATTTTATGGTTATTATAAATATATCACTCCCCTCATCTCAACTATATATTAGTATATATTTATTTTAGTTTTATCACATTAATTTATTTAATATATTGTATTTTTTCGGGTTTCATTTTATTTTAGTGATTATCTATTTTTCTTTTTTACTTAATTATTTATTTGTTAGGTTGGTTTTTTGATTTAATTAATTTGATTTATCGATGGTTCATTTTTGTTTCCGTTTCTTTTTCTTAAATTTTTTTTTACGGTTTTGTTAATTTATATAATATATCTATTATTTTCACAAAATTATGAGATTATAGTAGTCTTAGAAAGATTTATTTTGGTAGTAGTTTTGTGCTCTTCTCTTCCGAATTATATATATGAGCAGTATTATTCATTGAATACATTGAATTATTCCTAACTTTTCCCGTCTTGTTATTCTACATGGCTTCTTCTTGTTTTTTTCAGAGTTTGGTTAATTAATTAATTAGTAAAATATACTTGAAACTTGTTACAAAATTTGAAGTTTACATCTCGATTTCTAATGATTTATTGTTGGTTATTTTGAGCTCCCCTAATCCAAATTATATATTAGTCTATATTTATTTTATTTTTATTACATTAATTTTTTTAATGCATTGGATCTTTTAAGGTTTTATTTTATTTTAGTGATTATTTACTTTTCTCCTTCTATGAGTTTTTATACTTAGTTATTTAATTTTACGCTGGTTTCTTTGATTTAATTAGTTTAATTAATCAATGGTAAGTGTTTTGAATCCATTTTTTTCTTAATCAATTTTTGCAGGTTATGTTATAAATTATATTAGTTTCCAATGATTTATTTTGATAGTCATTTTGAGCTCTCCTCAACTAAATAATGAAATAAAGTTATTCTCATTTTCAACTTCAATCACATTATACTTTTATTGAATAATTTATAACAATATTTGACATTAAATAAGATAAATATTACAAAAGAACTTTAATATGATACTTTATTTTATTTT
Organism: Primulina eburnea; assembly: GCF_022965805.1. NCBI lineage: Eukaryota > Viridiplantae > Streptophyta > Magnoliopsida > Lamiales > Gesneriaceae > Primulina > Primulina eburnea. Next base: position 26,806,617 of record NC_133113.1, read on the forward strand.
TAATTTCTTACATTGTGATATTTAATAATTGTATCAGTATATATATATATATATATATATATATATATATATATATATATATATCAAGTTTATGCTTTTCTACAAGTGTGATTAAAACATGTCAGTAAATGTCTTTTTTCATGGTAATTTTCCAAAAAAAAAGGACACTGAGAGTATGTAGATCGTATATGCACTTTTGAAAATTTTTCTAATGTTTATTTGTAATTTAATTTGATTAGTTTGATTTATTTCAACTTTATTCATATAAAGATAAATTAATGAGAAATTAAAAATAATGAAAATTTCTTTATATTTATGAAATAATCTTTATAATTTTTTAACCAAGATAATCTTTATAATAAATATGAATTATAGTGATATTTTATTAGTATTTGTTAGATATAAAAAAATTTATATATGATATTTTTAACTGAGTATTACGTATTTTTTATTAGTTGGTCTCTTGTGAGACGGTTTCAAGAAAAATTATCCGTGAGACAGATTGAGTTTGTCATATTTAAAATAATAATACATTTGGCATAAAGGTAATATTTTTTATTAATAACTCAAATATGATATTTGTCTCAAAAAATTGACTCGTGAGACCGTCTAATAAATTTTTTATGTTATTTTATTTATATATGTGTTTTACTATACATACATATTTGAATGATATTATTTTAATAATTTTATTTCAGATAAAATTATTAAAATCATTATTGATTTACAAATGATCCATTTTGATATAAAATTAACTATATATAATATGTATTCTAAAAAAACAGAGAAAGTAAACAAAATTAAAAGTTAGCAAAATCACAATTGATATTTAATTTAATAACAAGATTAGTGATTTTATTTTATTATTATTATGACAATTTAGTTAAATAAGGGATTTCATTTGACAATCGTTTATCTAAGTGTATTCAATTTGAGTATATTGTGGTTTTGATTTCGATAAAATTAACTATTTTTTTAAAATTCAAACCGTTCGAAGAGTCCATGATTTTACTTATTTATCAACAATTTTGAAGCTTTCTGCATATAATTAGTTTACCGTCTTAATTCGATTTTTTAGATATTGTTTGGTTCGTGAGATGATAAATGATATAATATATATATATATATGTGGATAACAGAATGACGTATGACACTGATTATTTGTTGAACTCGAGTCAAACACACGGACAATGCAGATAGTATGGCGGTTTATACGGTTAAAACTCTAATAAAAAAAAAATAATGTACATTTATTTTGAAAATGATTCGACTCTTCATCGAGTTTTATGAAAATTTAAATTATTGGTGTATATGGATGTTATACATTAGGATATTATTTCTTGAGATATATTTTTATATTTTTTGCGTAATAATAATAATAAATTTATTAAAATATTGTTTTAAAAGCCATATTTTTTAAATTGTAAACTAATTTTCAAATCGAAAACTCCATACTTGTTTTCCTGTTGATGGATTTTCCATCGGGCCATGGTGTTTACTTTTTAAAATATTTAAGGAAGAATAGAAGAAAAATTAGATACAGATATCATTCGATGAATCACATCTTAACAATTTGTCAGTAACTACTAACTAGCAACTAGATTTTCTGGAATTATCTTTTTCTAATTATCGCGGTTGCATCAAATAATAATACTAATAATCATTATAATTTCATTCACTTATTATGTATTCTACTTAGAAAAATATGTAATTACCTTCAAAAAGAAAAAGAAAAAAATAATCACACAAAATCCATGTAATCTGATTTGGCCCTATAATTAATGAAAAAAAAATATCTAAAAATCAGATTTTCTACTCCTGACTGAACACATACGTACAGTGGTTCACCTTATCTACATTTAAAATTATTACCATAATTTGTAAAATTCGATAATTACAAACTGATTAGGAGTAGGACTCGAAACATATATAAACAAACCAAGGCATTAAATATTTTTTACTTCCATGATTGTTTTTAAGATTGATCACCGTAAGAAATCTCTCCAGTTGTTTTCTCGTGCAGTACATCCAATTTCTTCCGAACCCACCAGAATTTTCTCTCTTCTTTCTTTAACAATTAATTGATGGCGAAGAGGAAGAAGACAAAGGTGAAGAGGAAGAAGACAAAGGCGGAAAAATATTGTCAAGAAGGTACTGACAGCGGAATGAAGATCATACGTCCACCATACATGCCGAGTGATAGCAGAAATTCAGATATCGGTATGCATGTTTTCTTCCTTCTGAATATATATATATATATTTAATATATATATATATATATATATATATATATATATATATATATATATATATATATATCTTAACTTTTAGAGAGAATTAAAAGTGTTAATAATTTCTTGTTCGTTCTTGAATATCTCTGTGCATGGATTCTTGTTTTTGTTGTTACTTCAATCAAAAAACTATAATGAAAGATTATAATATAAAGATTAAAACTTTTTATATTTGCGACTGCATGCTCTAGCAGATTTGTATACGCCACATGCAGAGATATTGAAACATATTTACAACTGTTACGTATTCATACTTCCGTTAATTTGATAATTTTTTTCCTGGGAACATATATGGGCACACTTTTAAGCTGTAAAACTTATATGGATTGTTAGTTTAAGAACGTGATTGATTATTCATGGATTAATATGACTACATAAATTGATTTTGGAACAGTATGCGGGGAAAGCGAGATACAGCAATGGGAAAAAGATTTCTGCCTGGAAGTCGGTTTGTTTACATGGGAACATTTCCTGGAAGCCAAGCAGCACACGAAGAATCATCACAAAGTCCTGCGTTGGGATGATTCAGCAGCCGAGGAAGCATTCAGTGTTGCCAAATGCCGGTATTTGGCCCGAATCAACAACCTCCCATATACCGATATCAGGCTACTGATGGATCCCAATATGTTCATTGATGAAATCAAATGGGATGATGATTTGCATACACAAGTACTGTTACATCAGAAGGCAATCTGGGCCAAACATGAAAAGGAAGACGAAGAAAGAGATTATCTTTTGTATAGTCAGTTGATCGAACTAGCACGTTTATGCCAGGCGAGTGAAGTTTATTCATCAGAATCATAAATCTTGATCGAAGCATTATTAGTGGTTAGGTTTGATTTCTTTATGTATTGATACCGAGGAAGACGCAAGAGTCCTTTTTAATTTGATTTCTTTTTATTGTAATCGCTATTCAAAAAAACCAAGTAGATTAATTTTGATGATTTTAGTCAAACTCTTTTTCTTCCTATGATATATGGGAGATGGTGATATATTATAGTTATAATCTAGTCAAGCTTTTATCGTTTGGTTTCTAATATTAGACATGCAATTTATGATTTATCAACTTATTTTATATCATTTGGGCATTTGAAGTTCCCTCTTCCTTGTTAGGAAAAGGAAAGCAATTATAGTAATCATCCTACTAAGATAAGAATTATCTTCGTTTCTTGGTCATGACTTAGATACAAGAAAGTTGTAGTTATTTTTAATGACAATTCACAAAGATAATATAAATATTTTAGGATCGATGCGAAGGGCAAAAAGATCTTAATCGAATTTATGTTGCATCAAACAAAAGAGGGAGAAATCTTCATTGAATTTGGAACCAAAGAGGGCATAATTCAGAGTAAAAGATAAGCCACTTTATTACGCTAGTGAGTGTAAAAGCCAATGGCTTATAAAGGACCACACATTTTGGATATATCACCAATTACACCAACACCACCAAAGAAGTCCAAATTGCCACGTGTAGCCTTTCGATTGAATCTTTTTTCCCCATATTTTAACAATATAGAAGGAAAAAGAAAAAGAAAAACTAAAACCCCATTACCCAAATTTGTGATCTTTCCTTGTTTATATATAGCAGCAATCACAAGAAACAACTTGTTACAAAGAGAAACTGTCATTGGCTCAAATCTTTTTCCTCAAGTAGAAATGGCAAATCACTTCTTATCAGGCTTGCAAACCCATAAACAGGCATTCTCTTTGTCAGACATAGATCCAAGCATTGAATTCTTGCACCATTTTTCGGGGCTAAATCCAAGTCATCAAGAATCCTTTGCCTCAAACTTTCAAAGCTTGATTGGTTTTCCCAATCATAATCCTTTCCTTCGTGTATCGGATGACACTGGGAAATCGGAATCTTTCCCTGGATTATATATGCAAGATAATAGCTCGGTGGTGGTGCTCCCGGCTGCTACTAATCAAACTAGCTCGAACGAGAACAATCGTAGAGAAAAGAAAAGGAAAGCAATAGTTGCAAACACCCCTCATAGTACCTCAGCAAATTCATCCCCTCAAGTGTCTGCAAATGGAAAAATGGCGAAAAATGTAAGCTTTCTAGTAATTCTTGATCATGTTTGTTGATTTCACATGTATTCAATCTGATCAAGTCTAGATTGTGTTATTTAACTATATATTTTTAATATGTTTTAAGAATTCAAGAAAAGGGAAGAAAGTGAAAAACACTGAAAATGAAAAGCCAAGGGAAGTGGTACACGTTAGAGCCAAAAGGGGCCAAGCTACTGATAGCCACAGTTTAGCAGAAAGAGTGGGTAGCTTCCTATTGTTTTTCCATTAACTTATCCTATCCAAACAAATCCAAGAACACAACAAATTAAGTGTGAAATCTGCTCTGTACCAGGTCAGAAGAGAAAAAATCAATGAGAGATTAAGATGTCTGCAAGACATTGTTCCAGGATGTTATAAGGTGATGAATATATCTTTCAGTTCAAAGAGTTCTCTGAAGAATTTCTTCGGTCATGTGGATTATTTACTAACGTTATTTATAAAAATTAAACCACTGAACAGACAATGGGAATGGCAGTAATGTTGGATGAGATAATCAACTATGTTCAGTCTCTACAGAATCAGGTAGAGGTGAGTAATTGAATTGATCCATGGACAATTTTTGAACTGAACTAATTTCATCTCAGTCAAAAGATTCAATCTTGGTACATTTTTTTTTCGTATTTTGCAATTCAGTTCCTGTCAATGAAGCTCACAGCAGCAAGCACAGCTAATGACTTCAGTCCAGACATAGATTTCATAGAGGCCATGCAAGGACTTCCTCTGTATATCTTGCAGAAAGCAAAGGCACCATTTGAAGCACTCGAGATTCAAGATGTAGCAAGACAGGGACCTTCCCCCGCGCAGTTTGCTCCATCATATCTCAATTTTGAGGTTTATCCACAATTGCCAGATAAGAACAGTTGAAGATTACACAAGATCTCCACCCCCCACGCCTGAATTTAATCTGTATAACTCAAATCCGGAAGTCAAGAATTATACTCGAGTCGATTGTATCCATCGTTGAGTCACATGGTGGAATTAACAAAGTGTTATTAATAAAGTGTATAATCTATTTTTTTTCCATCTTATTTTCTTGGATTATCTTGCATTTAGTTGCAATCAGATGTCTGATCAAACGTGTAGTGACTTGAATTTATTCAGCAAGACTTGATGTTTTGTGACATATATGTTGATTGCACAAGAGACAGAAGCTAACCATGTCTTTGACTTCTAATATTTATGACATTATGCCAATCAAATACGCAGACAGTCTCACTGATGTTCCAAATAATTTTGATAAATAATAAGGGACTCAAAACAGCATTAATATAAGCACCACATTTCAAATTAAATCTATATATTTTGAAGACGAGAAACGAATAAAATTCATAGTGGAAAGAAAGTTCACCCCATTTATTAATCAGATAGATTAGATTCCTGCCTGGAAATGTTGATCATATTTTCATCAAAAGTTCATCTGTCAGTAGAGTTTCTTCCTTGGGTCTGCTCTTTTTCTTGTTTTTGTTTTCTTCTGGAGTGGATGCATTAAATTTCTTGGCCTCACCAATTATTAACAGTTGATAAATAGCAATCACCTAAATAGACATTCAATTAACATGTCGAGAAGGGAGGAGTGGAGTAGGGCCCTTGGAAAATATAAAATCTTGTTTTTAAAATAAAGACTATAGCTCTCTCAACTAAGGTGCAATTTGGGTAGGTGGTGGGGCACAAGACTCTAAATGGAATGAATGTTGGGATTGTGAGACAACACTTGAAAATTTAGAATATGAACTGAAAAAATATTATAATCATCAAGTATAAAAATTTTAAGAACCATAGTTGGGCAAGAAGGTGATGTAACATCTGTCTCCAACTAAAACACTAAATAGAAATTTCTTATATGTCAAGTGAAAAAACAAGCAACCAACGCGTGAGATTTGTTGTTTTTAGTGGAGACAATAGTCCAAATGAAACCAACATGATAGGGAAATCATGAATGGATTTATCAGCAACTTGACTTTTAACATTCCCCTATATTCCGCTTTATTGAATAAATATATTCAAGAAACAAAAAAAATCAATCTAACATGAGAATCCATCTATAAAAACCCATGTCGACAAAAGCAAGTGAAACCCACAAAAATAATGCACTACACTAAATCTCACAGATGTTGCCAATTCATGATATGAATGATTGAAAAGGGATCATAATGCATTTTACTCTATAAAATTATCAACCACAGAGAGCGCCACTTAGCAGATACATTGCATCCATTAAATTACAGCTTTGAATGGGCCAGACTTTGCCTCAAAGATGATACACAATGTGGGTTCTCCAAATTCTCTAAATGATAAGAGTTTATGAACCTTTAAGGTCCCTTTTCTTCCTCTTTTCATCCAATCTCTCCATTGACTACCTTTTGACTCATTCTTGCCTGTTTCTTGGAGTATATGCATGAACAAGGAGGAGGAACTAGGCCTATTGGGACCCCTTCGTAACAAATTGGATAGAATCATATTCTTAATATTGATCAGGGGTCACGTAATTGCACATACATCAGACGAAGATGGGACAGATTCCTTTTAACTAATATGGGCAAGTTCAAGGATCCAAGAACAGTGTCTATCAAGCTTTAAAGATGGTGGAACTTGTTCATTAGTCACTAAATAAAGATTATGAGATCAACCCTTTGTTAGTCTTGAAAGTGGCTTATCGGTGTCGAAGCTGTTAGAAAAGACTGTAAAGGTGGTCGAGGCCCTCCGGAGTAGATATTTTTTGTCACTTCGAATTATCACCTTAAACCACTTTGACAAAGGACGTTATCAGTTGTATTCAATGGATATTCGAATAATATCTGAAATGAACGATCAAAACAGAACAAATGGGGGCTTCTTTGACGTGGTACTGGACTAGAGAAGAATAATGCAATCCTTGGAAATTTCCAACTTTCAAGTCCCATAGACATACCCAGTGTCCTTAACCTGCTGCATCAGCATGTCGCGTAATTTCATTTCTGTACATGCTATTTGGGTAACTGGTCGAAGTACAATTTATCAGCATCAATATTTTTTTAAAAGGTAAGCAGCATCAAATTTTGGACTTATAAGCAAAAAAAGTACAAACCAATGTACAGTGATTTAAGGGAATCACAGGAATACTTTCCTTGCTCTTTTGTATAAAATGTAGTTCTACAAGTGTTTTGTCCCTCAACAAAAACCAACAAACAACAAAAAACTTAACAAAAATCTTCCCCAAGTGAGGCCCTCTCAAAGCAGTGATACAACTTCAGCATCTGCAGCACTATATTCTTGGAGATTGAACGGCAACTGGATATTTATTGTTTTAGTGGCTGGCCAGGCCCAGGTGTGACAACTTTACTAAGTCTAAGTTAACCTTTAGTTGCCGGTCTTCTGCTTTTAATTTACAGACATGTCCAAAGAAAACCTATACAGAAACGCAATTCATTAACATTAGCATGAATAAAGGTTCTGATTATATTACTGAAACATAAACCCCCCGTCAACGAATCAAATGACAAATAAACCCATTTGTACACAAGCAAATCATTGGACAGAATTTAACAGATATGGTAAATTTGAAGCATGATTACATGATGAGTATCATCAGGCTGAGGCATCAAATAAAAAGATCCGATAAACTTGCTACTATCCCCGATGATCATGGAACGTTATAATCAGCTTCTTCTACCTTCAATCAATAATATCAAAAGCAAAAAATTTCTGTATTCCAGCGAAACCCAATGGGCATGGCACAAATCCTACGGAAGCAGAATCGGATGTGAACTTTATCATTTTCATGGAACACATTATTATTTCAGACTTAACCAAAGTTATGGTAAAATTAGAAATTCCTAAATTACTATTCCCACAAAAGTATTTCCATATAGGGGGGTAGTTTCAAATCAAACTTCAAAGCAATAGTTTTTTTTTTTATTTTATTTTATGACCTTTATACGTAAGAACGTCATATTTATAATAACATTTTTAGGGAGAGTTAATCACCAAATTTTCCCAGATATAGGAGGTGCGAATGACAGGAGCTCGAATTGAGCTTGTGAAATTTTACTGGCTAGGTTGAGATAAATGGAAAATACTGAGCTCAGCTCCAGCTCGTAGAATCCAAAAGAAATAAAGCTCATGCTTAAGTTCACGTGCTTGAGACTTGGCTAGTCTCAGTAGGCTCATGAGATGTCTCCACTTAACTTAGAGCCCTAGTTTCATTCAATGTCTAGTGTTGAAACGAATTCACCAACAATCTGTTCAAATGATGAGTATGTTTACAACAATGTCAACATTCAAATGTAACATGTGCTTGTTCAGTGAATCTTGACCACCAAACTGAGCAGTGCAGCACAGGATATTAACTTTATGAAACCTTTAATTATACACCATAAGACCTACAAGCGTATGAATCTATAATGAGAGAGAACCAACATTCCTAACATCCCGAATATCAGATAGAGCCTTAACATGAACAACTGTAACCCTGAATCTTCATTGCTTGATAAATCACTAACTGTTTCTCAGAACATGAATATGAGATTTTTAGGAACTGGTAACCTTGGATATTGTGATATTGTTCTACATTACATTATGCTGAATGCACCTCAAAGAAATTACTTACATATCAGCAATTCTTTTCCTCTTATCAGAACAGATGAATGGATGTAAATCCTCGATGGTCATATTACCAAAATCACCACTGAGATTCTGACTCAATATATTAGATCCAAAACCTGTAGTCCCCAGTAAATCCTTAAGCCGTCCTTCCAAATTTTCCATGAAATTGAAACCTGAAAGCATGCCGAATGTAAGCCACAGTAGATCAATGGAGTGTTGCCAAACATAAAAGAAAAATGAATGATCAATCAAAGAAAAAGTAAACAAAGTCGTAGCCAAAATATAACGGATGAAAGGACATCTATGCTAGAAAGGCTACTAATATGGTTACATATTTATCATTAAAAATTGTGAGATACAAGTCCGCAATGCACAAGAATCCAAGTACAGATTTCTGACATCACTCAACTTTCAATTGAATAATCACTATAAAGCACAATCTTTCAGTTCTTAGGGGCATAGAATCCATTCATCCTTTTCAAATTATAATTATAGTTATAAATTACCAAAAGTCACAGACCAGTAGGGTATAAACTCTGAGTTCGCGAACTCAAAAGAGCAATCCATGAAAAGGTGCAAATGCATTAGCATCTAGGCATAATAAATCATTTTTATAAAATGATAAAGTTCAGTCTGAAATTTTACCATAACTAAAAATGATAAAATTTGCATCCGTTTTTATAAAACTCTGAGTTAAAAATGAAATTATGGTAAAATTTCTAACTCATGAACTCTAAAGAGCAATCAAACAAATGCATTAGCATCTAGGCATAATAAATCGTTTTCATAAAAGGTGCAAATGTGCCATGAAACCGAGGTTTCAGTCGCAGTTGTGGACTGTGCGTCCTAGCTATGTCTTGAGGTCAGGCACACGCCTCATGGCCTTGTAATGACAATGTAATAAACAAGACATATTCAATTGATGACATTAAAATAGAGACATAAAAAAGGTCCTATTTTTCTATATCAATTTGAAATACAGACAAAATGGATTCATAAGAGAACACACTGAGGGTTCGAAGCATCCGTAGGTCAAATTTCTTCGCTATATCCTCGTGACCGATCTTCTTCGCGCGAAGATAGACCAAATTTTTTAAACCCGTCAATAAATCCTGATTAACAAAAATAATGAAATTCAAACCGCATAGCTTAAGTCATTAAGAAAAGATTATGCACCAACAGGAACAAAATCACGAAACTTGAAAACAAAATTGAATTTACCAATTCAGATTCCGTTAAAGAGCAAAGCCAGCGGACATCGTCTACATCATTATTCCCTAGCACGCTTTGCTTATACATGGGTTCAATCGATGAAACTTCAATGTTCACAAAATCAAAGCTTACTTCAAGAAGAGGTACGGAGCTCTATGCGTGCCGACTATTTGGGAATTCAAGCAGGAACAGCGATGTTCATGAAAGTTATTCAACCTCGATTTGACAAAAATTCAATTGATATTTGTTCTATTAATTTTGCATATTAATTATAATATATATATATATATATATATATATATATATAATATTTGCATATTAATTATAATATATATATATATATATAATATTTATTACATTCATGTTATATTTTTTAAAAAAATATATAATTTATGTTTTAATGAATTTAATGAAGATTTAAATTTATGATTTATATTTATTAAACTTGCTTCGATTCGATAAAAGATTGAATAAATTTGTAAGTTATTAATACATTCGTTAAATAAAATTTAAGTTCGACTCGTTTATATATTTAAGAGTTTCGCTCGACTTGGTTCGGTTCGATTACATCTCTAAACACAAAGACTACTCAAACAAAATTTTATACTAAAAATATTAACCTAAATATATATTTTATTTATATATGAATTCAGAGATGTACAACGATCGATCTAGTTCAGTTTTAGTTTTAAATAATTACAATTCAATTTTGATTATACGATAACCAAATATTTTATTATGTTTTAACATATATGGTCAGTTGTATGATTTTAGAAATAAATTCAATTCATTCAATATTTATAATTCTCAAATATATAAAATAATAATTTAAATTCAGTTTTTATAATTTTCTTCAATTTTTCGATATTACAATTACATATAAAATATCTTATTTCATTTAATTTTTAATATTTGAATTATTAACATTATATTTAGTCATTAAAGTAAATAAAATATTTTTTTCTTAAATCACGATTTAAACTGCCGGTTCGGTTTGAGTTACATAAAACTATAAACAAAAGATAATAATTATGATTTTAGGTTATAAAACCAAAATAAGAATTTAAGATTAGAGTTCGATTTGATATTCGATTTTTTCTGATTTGGAATTTTGATTTTTCGGTTTGGACTATATCTTTCTTTCCAAAATATCTGTGATAATGATGAATGGGCGTATAATTAGGGATTCTTCTTATTCGGTGGATGGAATTAATGAATTCAAACATTTTTCCTCTAAAAATTTGAGCAAAGGTAATTTAGAACTAACATTAGCATCATCATGATTATCAGAATATCCAAATTTATATACAACAGATTATGTTGTTAACAAAATATCAAGAACGAATACAATTACTTAGTACACTCCAAAAAGGAACGGCAAAAATTGTTATTACATTTGAACTTAATGAAGAGAAATCTAACCAAAAAAAAAAAAAAATGACTGAACAAATATGTTCAAATGTGTGCATTAAAAGCTGCGATGAAGTTTCTCAAACAATAAGGGAGACGCCTAAATTTGAAGCCTCAACACCATTCGTGCCCTGGAATTTCCAGGGCAGCAGGGGAGGTGCCTTAGAATCTCCCAAGGGGCCAAGGTGCACCTCCCTTGCTGCCCAAGAAGTTATAGGGCAGGGAGGGATGTTGGCCGATAAACTAAGCTTAGGCGGCTGACAACATTGTTTATAAAGAGTTGTGAGCATTCATGGATTGTTGTCACCAAAATTTATTGCTTAGTCACATTTTCAAGATTTTTGCTTTAAAAAACAATCCATCTGAATGAATTAATAATAAGAAAAGACAATATAGTATCAACTTTGAGATGATCAAACAAAAGAAAAATATTCTTCTTTATTTTCAAAAGAGAATTTGCTTCATTTTCTAGTTATGAAACTTGTGACATATATCTTCGGGACATGTCTCGGTATATAGATACATATACATATATATTGGGAACAAGACATAAACATAAAACCTCAGCCCAAGCTGTGGCTCCCTCCAGAAGTACCCTCTTCGGTCTCCTGATATCCTGGAGTACCTGCCATTGTCCACACACAAAGACAACAACAGCCACTCTTGGGGGTGAGCAAAGCTCCGTATGGAACAACCAATCATATATACCACAGATATCTAAACAATGATATATGTTATGCAATGCATGTATGTCGTGGAGGTATCAGGTCAAATGCCCATCCACTGAGCACATGTCAGAATCAATCGAATCGCTATCAAATCAAATCAATGCTCGAGCTGACACACCGGTCGATATGGGAATACACGTATGATAGCGTCGGCAAAGCACCATCAAATCCCACATCTCATATCCAATCATATAGGGCCACAATTGTCTATGCTTTACGGGTCATATAATACCGGCATAACGATTGGGGGGTGAGCAAATCTCCGTATGGAACAACCAATCATATATACCACAAATATCTAAACAATGATATATGGTATGCAATGCATGTAAGTCGTGGAGGTATCAAGTCAAATGCCCATCCACTGAGCACATGTCAGAATCAATCGAATCGCTATCAAATCAAATCAATGCTCGAGCTGGCACACCGGTCGATATGGGAATACACGTATGATAGCGTCGGCAAAGCACCATCAAATCCCACATCTCATATCCAATCATATAGGGCCACAATTGTCTATGCTTTACGGGTCATATAATACCGGCATAGCGATTGTGTTCACAAACCCCGGAATCCAATCCAATCATATCAAGGTATCCAAGGATCATAACTCAACGTGCATGTCATGTATCGATGTATGCATAAAATGATGTGTGTTAACAAAACATTTATTTTATACATCGATATTCAAATCATAATGTCATGTATGCCACATCAAATCAACAAATAGGCATATAGACACGTATTCCAATCCAATCATATATCATATAATACAGATATCTGTCGTATGTTACCCGGTCGCAACATACCTCAATTCTTCGTTTCCAATTGATGTAGCCTGAAGATACTGATAGTACACTTTATCTACATCAATAACATACTCATTCCAATCAATAACACACTCCAAAATCATTAATATGAGTTTCAAATATCATTTGAAACTTCAATAATTCATATCAAATTCAAATCATATCATAATTCAATTCCGACTTCGAATATGAGTTTCTTGTCGGTTATTCTACTACATATCAGAAATTCCACTTCAAATACATGCTATTCCAGCACTTTGATATTTAAAGTTGCTGAAATCAGAAGAAAATTACCTCAGTCAGAAGCCCTCAACGCGACGATCACAAATATATAATTTGTTTCGCGTTTAGACAGTGTTTCGAAGTCGATTCGGACGGAAGAAAGTTAAAATCTCTCGTGTCTCTCGAAGTTTCTTACAAACAAAATGAAGAAAAAAAAAAGAAAAGCAGACACTTATCTCCACCGCTCTCGCGCTCGGGCGGTAGAATTCTCGCTCCCGAGCGCGAGACATTCTGTCCCCGAGTTGCATTTATGCCGCGCACGGGCGGTAGAAAGTTACCGCTCGGGCGCGGAACATTCTGCCCGAACCCCTGGCAATTTCAACCGTGGCGCTCGAGCGGTAATTTCCTACCGCTCGGGCGCCACATGTTCTGTACAAAATATCAATTTTGTACTAAATTGTCGTCCGACCTCTCCACTCGAGCTCTTACAACGTCAATTCATATTCAATACTCATTTTCAATTCATTGTCACGATATACATCAAATACGTAATCACATGACAATTTCATTAATTATCGATAATCACATAAGATTTACGATAACACGGTACACGGTCCTTACAAATTTCTTGTGCAAAATACAAGGATTATAAATATATGAACCACGAGGATTATGATAAACACGTGAATATGAGTATGTACATTCAAGAAGTTTTTGGGCTCAAAAATTCAATATTTTGTGTATTGATTTTAAGAAGATTCTTGAGACTAAGGAAATAGAAAATCAGAATAAGACTCAAGATCTTAAACTTAGACTATGAATTGAAAAAGATAATCAATTATATGTCTAAATTTTATAACATCAAATAAGATATGCATTGAAGCATAAATTGTCTCAATCCATTTGCTAGAAAGTTTTATGGCTCCCTGAATTTAAAAGAATATTTCAACATAATGATTGATGACAATACAAGATATGAGATGTATATCTTTCAAAATGAAAGATGAAGTTTTAATGATTTTTAATGGATATAAGAATAAAGTATCAATAATATACAATGTGTTGTATATATTGCGACAAGTTGTTGTTGTAGTGACCCGTTCCAGAATCACCTACTAATCAAAAACTAAGCATGCAAATAACCTAATTAACAATAATCAGAGATAACAGCGGAAAAGTCAACAACAATACCGATTATACAACCCAATCGAAGTCTAATAAAATACCCAATACAACCATATCGAATCAAAACAATACCGATAAACTAAACCAACCAGCTACTCAACGTCCTCCTCCTGCTCCTCCTGAGCTGTCCAACCTGAGGCCTGCCCCGTGGGAATGGGGTGTCCAAGAATAAACAAAACCGAGGACGTGAGCGATAAGAACGCCCAGTACAAAAGTATGAGTATACAAACCTATATGAAATGCACATGCTATGATATGATACCACCCAGTACAAAAGTATGAGTATACAAACCTATATGAAATGCACATGCTATGATATGATACCAGGGTAGTCAAGAAACAGGAATCACAAAGGATCTCAAAATGCTCAGTCTAGAGGCGCCAAGTGGATAGTGCCGCGCGGTCCAACCTCTGGGTCACTGCATCCACTACAAGACAGACGTGGACCTAAAATGTCCCGGACCACCGAAGCCCTCCCGACCCGTCGGCCACTGTGTACTCTCGGTGTCCATGCGTCCACAAGACAGGGCTGAGCGGCCCCAAGATATAGCTTATCTCGAAAGAGATACAGCTCAACAGTAAAGGCTATCTCGAAGGAGATACGGCTCAACATGATATGCAATATGCATCATAACTCGTGACATAATAGCATGCATCATATGACATATAACAATGCAGCAAATACTCATGCAACACATATATGAATGTATACTCAACCAGGATATCTCGGATAGTACTTTCGTACCTCTATCACAGCAAGCCTAGCCTTACGCAACACCGCTAATCAGGTCTAGCACAAGCCTACGCATCAAAAGCATACTCAATCAATACTACCATGCTCGACTAGCAAAACCAGTACTCCCTAGTACTACCAAAGGTTTAGGGTTTACCTTCGTCCGTCGACAGCCCTTTGATGTCGATTGCCTCGTAACTCAGACGTCGCTACGCTACCACTCCTGGCAGCTCCTGGCTATCGCTCGACCAACAACTTAACCCTGGAACCTTCCAAATCTCTCACTAAAGACTCAATCTCAAGAAATGGCAATACCAAAATGAGGAATTCGAGCACTATTTATAGGCCATGTTCGGATCCTCCGAACAACACTTCGGAACGTCCGAACGCTACGTGTCCATTGGCTCTTGACAGCTCATGATCGGATCCTCCGATCATACACTTCGGACCGTCCGAACATGCACGTGTCCAGCTGCTCTTGACACCTCATGATCGGATCCATCGAACCCACTTCGGACCTTCCGAACTCTTCGGTGCTTCCGAACCATCTTCGGTCCGTCCGGTCATGACTCGGTCAAAATTACACCTTAAACCTTCTTAATCACCATTACTCCGTTAATTACCCAATTTGGAATTCGGGCTACTACAGTTGTACTCCATGGTTTTTTTTATTCCAGTTCAATTTTCTAAGTTGTGTACACTTAAAACTTTAAATTTGCAAGATATTAAATCTTGAATTAAGTTTTTTTTTTTTATGATTTTACACTCGAAATAGAATTCGTGATTCCAAGTTCTAAGTTTTTTAAGCAAACATGCTTAAATATATTTGCAAGATATTTAAAATCTTGAATTTAGATTTCTAAGTTAAAACACTTAAAATTTAGAAACTTAGAAGTTTCAACATCAACCAACAACAAGTGAAGTGATAAATTTGAAAAATACAATGTTGTCAAATTTGATAATAATATATAAGGTTTGAATTATTTAAGCAAGAATGATTAAATCAAAACTTAACAAGATATAAAATATTGAATTTAGATTTATAAGTTCATATTGCTTAAAATCGATAAATTTATGGTTACCCAAATTTGTGGGAGGGAAGCTTTTGACAACTGTATTTGAACTACATCATTTTCCTTTCTCTTTTCTTTTTACTTTAATTCTACATGCTAATTTTTTAAGCTTTGACGCTTAAAAATAAGCGAGTGAGTCTCATGTGAGACCGTCTCACGGGTCATAATCCGTGAGACGGGTCAACACTACCCATATTCACAATAAAAAGTAATATTCTTAGCATAAAAAGTAATATTTTTTCATTGGTGATCCAAATAAGATATCCGTCTCACAAATACGACCCGTGAGACCGTCTCACACAAGTTTTTGCCTAAAAATAAAAAAATTACAAGATATAAATTCTTTTGTTTGGATTTTCTAAGTTTACGCTTAAATTTCAAACATTAGAATTATATTAAAAAATAGTTTTGAATTATTTAAAAAAATTGTATTTAAATCCAAGTTTATAAGAAATTATTTCTTGGATTCAGGTTTATAACTTTTAACGTTTATAATTCAAATTTGATAGCACTCTATTATACATTTCAAAGTTTGTCCAACTTCAAAAATATCATAAAGTCCTATAAATAAAGTGTAGGGTACAGTATTTAAGGTAAAAATATCATGCTAAAATATGACACATAAATAAAAAAAATAATGGTAGGTCTGAACATATACGTCAAATACAAAATATCGTGCTAAACTTAATCTCCAATGTCGTTATCATTTTTGATTTAGTGAAATCATAAGATATGTTAACAGATTGTTGTATATAGTCTTGGATGGAGATCAAATATATGGTTTTTATGAGGAATGAGCTTAAAATCTACAAAATAAATTTTCATAGTTGTAACTCAACCTTGTTGATTGAAGATCCTAAGATCTTGATTTAGTATCACAACAAAATTATGATAACTTGAACTAACACTGGGGAATTATTTCCTTCTCATTCATAGGACGATGAGTGTATTAACCTACTAATCTAGTGAGATTAAGCATTGTATTTTAAGTTATTTAATTACCTATAAAAGATAAAGTTTGGTAGTATACGATTAAAGAGAAATCACCTATGTGAGTGTGAGGACGAGTTGTTTTAAAGAAACATTTATGAAATCAAGATGTGTTCAATAACAAAAATGGACACAACCGAAAAACCAAAAGAAAATAATGGATATATTATTGTGTAGGTACTGTTGTCTGGTTTTACACAAACCGACAAAAAGTTCAAGACATCATTTTCACTTAGTGACTTAGTAAATCTGATATTATTTTGCCAAGAAGGTTTAAAGCCAAAAATCACCTCTCTTGATGTGATGATCTTATTAGTAAACTCTCTTTTGACATCAAGTGCATTCATACATTAATTTAATTCATATAGAGGATTGTTAGAATATTTGAGTTGAATGAATAAAAATGAAGTAAAAGAAAATACAAAAAAAAAAAAAAAAACTTGACTTGAGAAGAACGTTCAAATGTGTCCTGAAAGCTGTGAGGAAGTTTCTCCAGCAGCAATGGAGGTCCAAAGGCGCCTAGGCACCCGTTAAGCAACGATGTTTACCAAGAGTTGAGAATTTCCATGAATCTTTGTCACCAAAATATATCTCTTGGGCACATTTTCGAGATTTGTGACTTAAATATCAATCAATCTGAATGAATTAATGAGAAAAGAAGAGCATTTTCATTCATTTTAAACTCCTTCTTCTTTCTTCTCAAAATGGATTTTGCTTCATTTTCTGTTAATGGAACTTGTGATTTTTAGTACTATTATCAAAAATTGAAATTTGTTGTATGTTGAGAGACAAGTGTCATATTTTGTGAGCTCCATGTGCATGACAAATTTGTGTCAATAACAAAGATTTTCTCTTATCTCAACTTCAAATTTTCCGACATATCTTCATGAGTTTAGTCATCTTCAGGTTCAGTTCAAATGAAGATGTTAAGTAGAATCTCCATCAAAAAAATATCAACTGAAGCCAAGAAATATTCAATAACTGATAGTTCCCGAAAAGGATATTGGTTTCAGGTTGAATCAAATTCCACTCCAATTGTGAATCGGATTAATTGCTTTAAAATGAATCCGGAATTATTTTAATACGGTACCACAACTAGTTCAACACCGATTTCGTATAAATATATATTTAATTAATAAATAAATTAAGGTTTGACATGAGACATATATATCATTTTGGTCTCGATCTGTTTCAATCTAGCTTATTAGTTTCAGTTTTGGATTGAATTACGCTCACAGTCCGCTAAATCCGGAAACGATCCAATACATTATTATACATAATTGGTTTGGTTTGGTGAACCAATCTGATCTGGTCCAGATCATGCCTAGGTAAAACCTGTAAGTATAAATGAGTGAGATTTTAAATTGATTATATTAAATTTGAAAAGTCATTTTTTAACTTTCGAGAGCAAAAATGACTATCATTAATTTTGACATACTCTTTAAAAATAAGTGATTATGAATTTTACCTTCACAACTTTAAATATATTTATATATTTTTTCTAGTAAAACGTATATCCCAATCAAATATTTATCAGAGCGGATTAATAATATTTTTAATAGGATGGAATAAAAATCCAAAAATATCAATGAGTAATCATATTCCAATCATATGAGCGAGTTGAACAAAAACCAAAATGGAAACCTTCCTAAACTTGTATCCCAACTCGAAATAAGTTTATAATTTTATTACAAGTTTGATCATTTAATCATATTATATTCTTTAACGTTAAATTTAACCTCTTGAATCTAAAGGACATCAATGAGTAATCCATAATCGATGACCATGTGACCCTCGATTTTTTAACCGTACAATGGTAGCAGTTTATAATATTTTGTGATTTTTGAAATACAATACAAATTTGGTCATTGGGCATAACCTTTTAGGCCTTCGTTTATAATTTAATTCTTTAAAACTAGATTCGTCAAAATCTCATTTTGATAGAACCTGTCGATCACGCTCCATGCCAGGTGATATAACCGGGTGAAAAGGGGGTGTGAGACTGGTGGACAATTTCCTTGTGTTAGGTTGTGAATATGATAAGGAATAAGAGTCTAGTGAGATGTGTCCAAATCAGATGTTTTTTCTTCTCAGAAAAACAAATATTGACATGTAAACACGAAGATAAGCACGTGAATGAGCGTCTGAGAGATGTCTAACATGACCAGTCTGATGCTAAAGTCAGCGGGTGGGTGAGAATAAACTATGTAGCAAAGAGAAAAAATGTTGTAGGAATGGTGTGTGCAAGATATATATGTGAATGAATATTTTAAATTTGAGCAAACTTGATATTTATAGCAAGAAATCAATGATAACTTTGTTTTCAGTGACCACTTATTAATTATGGCAAGATGGTTGTCCACGTCTTATTTTCTAACAACTTTTCTGACACGCCAAATTAGGGGTGTCAATCGGGTGGGTTGGGTCGGGTTGCGGGTCAACCCGCAAATTTTTTTTTTTTTTTTTTCAAACCGAACCCAACCCGAACCCGAAGCAACCCAAAAACCCCCAACCCGAACACGAACCCGTCTAACCCAACTCAACCCGTCTAACCCGTCTAACCCGATTTTTTTTTATTTTTTTAAAAAAAATTAATGAAAAAAAATCGAAAAAATAAAAAATAATAATAAATATAGAAAAAAAATATAATCGTTTAGCTGACTATATAGCGACGGTTTTTATTTAAACCGTCGCAATTGAAACCGTCGCCGATTTATATGAGCGACGGTTTACTCTAATAGTTTAGGGTTTAGGGTATTAGCGACGGTTTTAGCAAACAGTCGCTAATAGTTTAGGGTTTAGGGTTTAGGGTTCGGGGTTTTAGCAAACTGTCTATAAATTGTCGCGTTTAGAGTCGTTTTTAACATTTGCACTTAGTCATCCTGAGTGTTTATTAAATTGATATATCCGTTATCCTTACAATCAAAAAAAATGTCAGAACAAATCATATTTAGACGAAATTACAAACAATTTGTGGTTCCTAATAAAAAGTACAAAATTGTTGATGTCAATCGAAAAAAGAGTCTTGAATACTACGAACCATTTGTATTTCCTACGCAAGTCTCGCAAGTTGTGTATTTGACTTATCCAACAACAAAGAGAGCAGAATCAGATTGGATGCATGTGAGTACTCTACGTAGGCGAGCTTATGTCACTGATGTTGAGCCAAATACTGAGCATAATCAAATTGATGCGAACGATGTATTTCAAAATCATGGGAGCTATACGTTCACACACATCAACATGTAGATGGATCTTTCGTTGACACGCGATCCCGCCTGCTCCACGTAAGTTTATTAAATTTCGTTATTTTCATCAACGCTACATTAAAAAAATTCAATTTGATTCATTTTAAATCAACATCACAGGAGGAGATGGAGCGTTACATGGCTGATTCATTTTGTATGAAATACTTGTATTATTATTTACAGATTAATAATATGATTACATTTCTCAAATTTTGTTAATTTTTTTTGGATTATACAGCACAATATATTTGTATTTCAGATTTAAATAATTATAACATTTAAAAAAAAAAATATTTGCGACAGTTTTTGTTGAAACCGTCGCAAAATTAGCGACATTTTATACAAACCGTCGCTAAGTAGCGACAGGTATTAACAAAAACGTCGCCGATCTTGATCGGCGACGGTTTTGTTAATACCCGTCGCTATTAGCGACGGTTGTACTCAAAATCCGTCGCTATTATACTCTGGGTCTAGAAAATAGTTATATAAATTGTAAAATTTTTTTAAAAAAAAACATGATGGGTTGGGTGGGTCCGGTGGGTCGGGTCATTGGGTGACCTGATATTTTTTTCAGGTCAACCCGGGGCAACCCGAACCCACCCGAGAAATTTTTTTTTTTTCGGGTTTGCATTCGGGTCGACCCGTTTCGACCCGAACCCGAAAACCCCCAACCCAAACCCGATATTTTTCGTGTCGTCTCGTGTCGGGTTAGCGTGTCGGGTTCATTTTTGACACCCCTACGCCAAATCCATGTGATTCTGACAGTAATGAGTACCAAAATAAGGTATCTCATACTTGCACACTCGAGTGCGGTGCTATTATCGAGGTAACCCGGGTAGAAAGACATTATTCCTGAACTTGTCTGGAAGTTCGGGCTTCTGGTAGCTCGAGGTATATGCCCGACTGCAAATAGGCCGGACAAATGATGTCTCGGACATATATTTGGTCGGTTATCTGTCAGATTGACCCAAAACTTCTCATAACATGATCCATAATTCAGAATCATCGGGCCTCCCAGGAGGTATCACCATGGATGAATACAAGAATTAGAGTTGAGATATACTTGAACTTAATGTAACAAATTATATATATAACAAAAAAGTCATAACATTATACTGTTGAATGAAATTGTGTTCTAGAGACTTTGGGTGTTGAAAAGTTTAACTTTAGTGGGCCAAGTAAAAAACTTGCATATATAATTTAAAAAAAAAAAATTGGGGTGAGCTATAGGCCTGGACTGATCTAAGCTAAATCCGTCCATGCACTATGTTTGGCATATGCACGTTATAAAAACGTAGACATAAATAATAGCACCCACAGAAAATCCACTGCAGTATACGAGCAATGCAATATTTCTACTACACATATCCAGATTGTGTCTAGTACTGATATTTATTATTGGTGCGTCGAGAGCCTCTATATAAGCATGCACAGCCTTGGAGTTGAGGAGGCAGCGGTAATAATCACATTTGTAGCAGTGGTGGTAGTGGATAACTGGTTTTTACTTTAACATGTTCCCAAAATACTCTGCTTTTGAATTGAGGAATCCGTTATTTTTAAATTTATTTCAATATAGCTGGTCTTATATGTTTTAGATAGATTGAATTTTTTTTTAAAGCAAAGCCCTTCGTCGTAGCGAAATTCATCAATATGATGTTTGAGGAACGGATATTGAAACTTGAAAGGAACAAATCATGTAAAGTTCGGAAGCCAAGATTTTTCTATTAATGAAAAGAACAAGAAAAAACAATAAAAGACATCAATTTTTCCCACAAGCAAAGAACTATGCTAACATGTAGAAAACAATCTCTTCATTCCCCAACCATTCTTCCCCTCCAAATAAGTACTTGATCAACATTTGACAGCAGAAAACATCTCCACTGATAAAACTTTAGGCAGATTGCTTGTACAATTTCTCAACCATCTTCCTATATTCTGCAATTGACAAAACAACAAAACTCAAATCAGACACACATACTGCACAGCTCTTCAGGGAATTATAAAACCACAAGTACCATGAATTTATCAAGGCAAGTGATAGATCTCAAGTACAAGTGTTAGCGTGTGATATTACCTCCTTGGTTTTCCCACAGTGAAGCCGCCGCAGTGTTCAGCGGTGAGCTTGTATTTGGCTCTAGGATACCATCAGAAACAGGAAAACAAGATCAGACACAATCATGGAAGGCATCAAAAGAGGAAAATTCTCAGTTTTTTTAACTTCTCTAAAAATGAGTTATTGGTTCCTACATTTTAGGCCATTGATGGAAGGAAAGTGTATTACCTCCAAGTAAACTCTGAATTGATAGCAAGATGGTCCTCACATCGTAAGCAGACGACCATTTATCCTGTGAACATTACCAAATAAATAATCAACTTACATGAAATACATTAGGTAATGCATTCAAGAATACAGTAGACGCAATTCATTAGCAACCTGTAATATATCCAGGCATATGTTCCCATGCAAATCCACGTTGGGATGGAAGCAACTGGTCTCAAACTTCACCTTCGGAGGTTTAAAAGGATAATCAGCTGGAAAGGAAAGGGATAGTTTGTATTCCGTTCCTTCGAAAACAGTATCTTTGCTACCCGTAATTGTTCCTTTCCAGCAGAAAATGTTGTCCTCCTCCGGAAAAGCTGATATGTCGGCATCACCACCCATCTAAAGATAATTCCAAGAAAAACAACATTGAAAAAATAAATTCAGGACACCCAAAAATTCATGTAAAAGAAAAGTTCTAGGTTGAATTTCATAGTCCTCACCATAAGTGCCATGAGCTCAGATTGTAACCTGCTCATTGAACCAACAAGAGTTAGACTTTTGCCGTAACATCAGAGTACCAAGGGCAAATTACAAATATTTGGTAACGAAACTTTTTTTAAACCCAAATCAAGAAATATACGCTATTAAAAATCCATCTACCCTCGATGAATTCAATCGACCAAGCCCTTTCAGATTAAAACAAATTCAGGGTGAGAGGTCATAATCACCCTAAAATACAACATATTAATCATATGGTAAGAGTTTACAGAATCAATAGAAATTTCACGAAAATTAGGGCAAGAAAAATTCCAGAATTCACCGACTCTTACCTTCTCAAAACAGACTGGGTATCCACGGTTTTCGCGGTGGGTACAGGCTGCTTTGATGGCGTCGCCGCCGGAGCTTCAGCCGTTGTGGTGTTTGTGTTGGGGTTTCTGTCTTGGTTGTAGGAGTTGTTAACAGCGGACATCTTTAATCCCTAGTCTGTTTGACTCCTAAAATCGAGTTCGAGATTTGAAAAATGGAGTGTCGGAAATGCAAGATTTCGTCGAAATAGAAGAAGAATGGACGGGATCTGTTCTTCTTCTTAGAGTAGCAAACGGCGGAGAGATCTGAAAAAGGAGTGAATTGATGTATAAAATGATGCCCATACTTTAGGTTATGAATTTCAAATTAAAATATTGACCGTTACAGAATATGCGGAAAAGTCTTGCTGTGTAACGGCTATATTTGATTTCATTTTATATTTTAATGAGAGGCTGAACAGACCCGTGGGGCGTTCAAAGTGTCTTGAGTATTTAATTTCAAGTTCGAGTTTGGCTCGCGAAAATATCAAGATATTCAAGACCGTGCTGGAAAATCTCGAAATTGTTTATAGCATAATTTTATGTTTTAAAATTTTTGTATTTATATGGACACAAATACCCTTAAATTGTATTATATTATATGTATGTGTGTGTTTTGTTATTCGTACAGCTCTCAAGTTACTCTAATACACAATTAAAACTCGAACTCGACTTAAGTACATAGTCGAGCTAGTTAAACTCGAGTTCAATCAAATCAAGTTCTAACCAGCCACTCTCAACTAGCTTGATTCAATTCTACCCATATTTTATATGTAGCTTTCATTGATATGTGTAATGTTTTAAATAGAAGAATTCTTAAGAATAATATTAAAAATTATGAAGGTTTATTCGGAGATGAAAAATGATTAAGTGATATAGAAAATGAATTGGTGGATAATTAATTATTTGATGAATTTTGTTGTGGAGAAATTGAATGATTATATGAATAAATGATATCAATTAGTAATATAAATTGTCCTATTTGATGTGCAATAAAATAGAATGTCTAAAATTTCTTAATTATGTATATTAATTATATGTCTCCAAAGTTTTTGAATTTGTAATTTAAGTTTCAATAAAATCAATTTCAAAGTCGACTCGTGTATTTAAACTCCACTCTTACAAGATCGTGCATTATTCCACCACTCAACAAACAGGCTCCTCTTCCACAGAATAATTTCACTACATTCATAATGATGAATCATCGGTTGATGTTGTAAAACTCGCAAATTTCAAACTGGTTGTATTATTTTTGTACTCAAAATTTGTATTAAGTTATCAAGTTTTTATTTAAGATAATCTAAAGTTGTGTGAGATAATTAAATCTTTATGTACAATTATCCAACGAGTTCAAAATTTAAGAAAATCATATGTTTACATGGGCGGATTTAGTGTAGGGCGAACAGGGGCCACGGCCCCCCCAAAAAATTTTAAAAAAAAATTTAGTATATATTAATTTTTTTTAAACTAAATATATAAACAGATATATATATATGTGGCCCCCCCAAAATGAAAGATACGTCCATGTATCTCAGTGGCTAAAGCCAATTATAACAATTGTTCCACCCGATTTCGAAACCTGATCACTACAAAAAAACGGACACCATAGCGACGGTTTTGTTAAAACCGTCGTTATAATAGCGACGGTGTTTACACAAACCGTCGCAGATCGGCGACGGTTTGGTTAAACCCGTCGCTATATAGCGACGGGTTTGCAAAAACCCTACGGTTCTTAATAAAACCGTCGCTATTTTTCTATATATACCGCCCTTACCGAACATTTTCTTAAACGATTTTGTCCATATCAGGTAGTTGTTATACTCTTATCAATTTTTTCGGAGTATCGATTTTTTTTATTTTGTACTGACATTGTTTCGTATTTATCTCGTAGATTTGCTCGTCGATGTGATCTTCTATCTGGTTCTTCGTGGGCTGTATTGCTGTAATTAATTAGTTTGTTCCATCTTTTAATATTTTGCTCTTTGTTTTATTGATGTAATTAATTAGTTTGTAATTTGTTCTACCTGTTTTCAGATTGATTTCCTCACTATTTCCAGTCACCGGCAAAGCTCCCCGGCGTCTTCTTCGGCGAGCCGCCGTCCCGGGTCAGCTAACAACTGGATTCAGGTGCGTTTTTGGTAATTATTGCTGGAAATAATTGATAGTACTCATACTTATTTTCAGAAAGCAGGTAATTCTACATCCTCTTGAACTTATGGATTATTGAATTCATGTTTGATTTATGAGATTTTATTGTGTTATGATGTTAGTTGATTTAAACGATCAGATTTTATTTATTGTTTCAGGTGTAGTTTTTTTTTCATAAATGGGAAAATCTGGTACAATTGATAAATTCTTTAAGAGGAAGATACCAAATCAATTAGATTCACCCAACTCTACAGCTCAGTCCATAGCCTCGGATGATAATCTTCCACCTGAGGTTGAGTCTCAAAAGTTTAGAAAGGTTGAAAATACCGGGGTTGATCTTAACTTGTTAGAGCGTGATCCAAGATTGCGTCGACAAATATGGGAATACGCTCCCAATGAGCAAGAGGAAATTCGTCGAGCTTATCTAAATCTGAAAGCATTTCAGCCAATACTTTCAGAATACCCACTAAACAAAAACAGTCTTCATCCTCGCAGGTTTCAATCGTCCTGATATGAGCTTTTTCCTTGGTTAGAGTATTCCCTAGCAAAAGATAAAGCTTTCTGCTTTCCATGCTTTATCTTTAACAAGCCATTTGGATGTCCGAAGCAAACTGCATTTACAGTTGATGGATTTGATAATTGGAAGAAGGTTCGAAGTGGAAAAACATGTTCTTTCCAATGCCATATTGGAAAAGATAATGTATCATCACCCCATCGTATTGCAGAAAAGGCATGTGATGATTTAATGAACCAACCTCGACATATACAAAGATTTTTCGACAAAGTTAGCTCAGAAACAGTTGCAAGAAATCGTCTTCGGTTGAAAGTTGGTATACATGTAGTTCGGTTGCTTGCACTTCAAGGCGTTCCTTTTCGAGGTCATGATGAGAGCTCTAATTCATCTAATCGTGGAAATTTTCTTGAATTTCTTGATATTGTGGCCTTGTATAATGATGAACTTTCATGTGCAATAGAGAAAGCCCCGAAAAATGCCAAGCACACATGCCATGATATTCAAAAGCAAATACTTCACATGTTCTCAATCCGAATGAAAAATATAATTCGTGAAGAAATTGCAGGGAGCAAGTATTGCATAGTCGTCGATGAAGCTCGTGATGAGTCGAAAAGAGAACAATTGTCTATAGTGTTGAGGTTTGTGGACAAAGATGGATGCATACAAGAACGTTTTTTTGGGCTTGTTCATGTGTCAAATACGACAGCTTTGACATTAAAGAATGCTATATATTCTTCTTTGGCACATTACAATTTGGATGTTCAAAATATTAGAGGTCAAGGTTATGATGGTGCTAGCAATATGAGGGGTGAGTTCAATGGATTGCAAGCTTTGATTTTGAAAGATTGTAAGTCGGCTTATTATGTTCATTGCTTTGCCCATAGACTGCAGTTGGCTCTTGTTGGAGCAACAAAAAATGTAACTCCCATTCATCAGTTTTTCGATAAATTAACTTTCATAGTTAATATTGTTGGTGCTTCGTGCAAGCGTAATGATGAATTGAAGGAAGCTCACACAGATGACATTGCTCACTTGATTTCTATTAATGAACTTGAGACAGGGAATGGACTTAATCAGTTGTGCACTTTACAATGGGCAGCTGACATGCGTTGGAGTTCTCATTTTAGATCTGTGTCGAGCTTGATCAAGATGTTTAGTGCATCATGTACGGTATTGCTCAAAGTTATGGAAGATGGGCTTCCTTCCCAACGAGCAGATGCAACATCTGTTTATGATGAAATGACTTCATTTGATTTTGTATTCATCTTGCATCTTATGAGAGAAATTATGGAGATCACAGATGTTCTTTGTCAGACATTGCAACGTAAGTCTCAAGACATTTTGAATGCAATGGAGCTAGTGTCATCTACAAAAAAATTACTTCAAGAGCTAAGGGATGACAAATGGGATGATTTGCTTGAAAAAGTGAAGTCTTTTTGCGTGGCTCGTAATATTGATGTTCCTGATTTTAGTGCTCAATATGTTGATAGGCGAGGTAGAGCTCGTCGTCATCAAGGCAATTTCACCATTGAGCATCATTATCGGGTAGACTTATTTTATGCTACGATAGATTCACAAATGCAAGAAATTAATGTGCGTTTTAATGAAGATGCGGTGGAGTTACTTATGCTTAGTTCTGCCTTAAATCCTCAAAATGCATGTGACTCATTGAGATATCTGGATATATGCAAATTGGTTGAAAAGTTTTATCCACAAGATTTTACTAGTGACGAAAAAGAGCGACTAGAGATGCAGTTGAAGCATTATGAGCATAATGTAGTTATAGGGCCATACTACAAAAGTCTTTCAACTCTTTCTGAGTTGTGTCAATGGTTGGTGAAGACTAAAAAAGCTGATATATACGACCTTGTTTTTAGAGTGATCGTGCTTGTGTTGACTCTTCCAGTTTCTACAGCTACTACAGAACGATCATTCTCAGCTATGAATATCGTCAAAACTCGGCTTCGGAGCAAAATGGAGGATGCTTTTCTCTCGGATGCATTGATGATATTTATTGAAAGAGAAATTGCTAAAAATATTTGTATTGATACTATCATTGAAGATTTTGAAAACTTTAAGGAACGTCGAATTCCTTTTAGTTAGAAATACTTTTGTTAAGAAACGTACGGTTGATGTTTTGTTCAATATAACCCGTAGAATTTTTGTCTTTTCCATTCTAAATTTTTGTTTGTCTTTTATAAGCGGCCCCCCAGTGTCGAAATCATAGATCCGCCCCTGTATATCTATATTTCGATTTTTGGGATATATAGATAGAAGATAAAAATATAAGATAAGGATAATGAGATAGATAATAGATAATATCTATCTTAGATTCAAAATTTAAATTCAAAGGTTTAAACTTCATGATAATGCATGATCAAGATAGCGATAATCCCTTATAAATAAGAGGCCTCCCCCCATTCGAAAATCACACCACATTTGAAAGCAAAATTTCGAAACGTGCTCTCTGTACTCTCTCCATATTTTCGAAAGTTAGTTTTCCAAATTCTGCCAAGTAACGAAGCTCTGCAGCAGTCCAAATTCAGGCTCAGTTTCGAAATCCTACCATCACCAGTTCTCGTTTTTCGAATTATTCACAAGTGGGTTCTTGTTATACTATAATTTGCACGCTTGTCCTTCATAAGTGTGCTTTTGTTATGCATATATTCTTTCGTAATGGAGTTTTTGTTATATTATAATTTGTGTACGAATCTCCCTTCAGCTTTTTTTTTTTTGCTAGTTCGTTCGAGCATAATTCATTTTTCACGATATGTTTTCTTCAAGATTTGTCAAGTTATTATGTTCAAAGCACTGTTAGAATTCCATTGGATATGGGAAATGATTTCTGGACTATGACCCTTATACGGTGGGATGACAACCGTTGTACGGCTTCACTTTGTAGAAGATTAACATATTGGACATGACATCACTCCTTAGAGGATTAACATATATGAAAATGATATCAGGAAACCATGAAAATGAGATAAATCTCAGTGCTAAACAAATATGTTATACGGGTATGATATGTGGTGATATGTTATGATTATGAAGTAAGAATATTCGTTATTATTCAAGTTATTATATGTTATGTAAAATTTGAATTTAATTATATGTATATGTTGCTACATGTCTCGAACGGCCTCTCACTTACTGAGATTTCTCAAAATACTCATCATTTATTTTCTCTCTCTACATATAAGAACGAAAAACAAATGAAAGAAGAAGCATATGATGTTTGATTGCAATTGTGCTCCTTATAATGATTTTTTATTTTTAATGTAATAATCAGAAATCGATATGGCGATTGCCAGTAATCTATCATTTACTTGTTGCAAAAATTTATTACGTGATATGTCAATGTGTACCTGATCTGTGAAAAGTGACGTCGATTTTAGTTATTAATGTACTGACATCCAAATTCAAAGCCAAACAAGCGATTAGACTAAATTAAAGTAGCCATGATTATTCGATATCAAATCAACAATTAGATCAAAATAGTCAAATTAAAATTTATTGTAATAAAACCAAAATTTGAAAATTTAGTGAATCAAAACTCAAAATTAAACAAATAAATAGAACCAAAAAAAAGAACTATTTCTCCTAAAAATAATTATGTTATCACTATATTTCCATTTATTATCTTATTTATTTTCATTTTATAAATATTTTATCATCTCACCCCACAAACTTGGTGGTGTCTGAGTCTCTCATAGTCTCATATCAAAATTAATTTTTTGACCAACATGCAACCATGATCAAACAAAATAAAATCAAATTCAGAAGAAGAAGAAATACATATAGAAAATTATTACAAAAAGTAAATATGAAAAAAAAAAAAAAGTACAAGATAAAGAAAAGATTTTATTTATTTATTTATTTAATATCAATTTATTAACCAATAAAGAATAATTAATTATTGGGGTAAAGGGCCTTAATCCCGTCGATATCATCTTGAGTGAAATTCTTCCTCGGTTCTCCATATTCTACATGCGGAAACATGACAGCATTCCGATCAGTGCTATGCCCTAACCCTAGAATATGTCCTACTTCATGCAGTGCAACGGCCTGAATATCTATTGTCCCCTGCCGAACTTCAGTATCCCAGATCTCATCTGCATCGAAGTGAAACCTCCCATCTGGTGGATAAAACGCGTGCGCCAAGAGCCCTCCCTCGCCGTCGAACGGGTACCCGTCCCCATGGTCCCAACTCTTGAACCCTATCTTTATATCACCACTAACGTAACCATAAGTGATTATAAATCTGAACGGTGAGATTAGAGACCATTTGAGTAACGCGATCACAATCGGGACCTTTGCATCTGGTCTGGTGTCAGGGGAGTACGAAAACGTGAGATTTCTCTTGCCCGGGGGCCATGGTCTAACAAGTCGATAGCGAGATGATATCGACAGGTGATCTTTTTCGAAACTGTGATTCACTTCGGAGTTTCTTATGAAATAATGATCTGGGGTTCCGCAACGAGGTTTCGACATCAGGTTCAGTGTTTCTTGATCGAGAACTCCCGTGACTTTAAGTTTGAAAAACGTTTGGTACTCCTTGACACCTGATTCCAGCTCGTCGTCGAAGAAATCATCGTTCATGTGGATTGAATTGGCGGGGTTCACGTATCCAAGATAAGATAGGAACTTCTTTAACTCAATCAAGCCATTTGCGTGGTCTCCCATTCGGGTTCCATTCAAATCCTTGAGAAATTCATGGTGTGCATGGCAGATGATAAGAATAGCAGACAAGACAAGAATGTATAAAAAAGAAATTTTGGAGGTCATGATTTTGATTTCTTTGCACGCCAATGCTGTGTGTGTTCTTCGAGAACTTCCCCCTGCCACCGACCCCAATTTATAATTATGACTTTTCTAGCTATTTTCGTAATCTCCAAACACTTTAAATTATATTGTTACAATTAGATTCAATTATGCATGCCTTAAAATTGTCTTTACGACAAAAATCCTGATAAAATTAAGCAGAAACATTTACAGCTGAAATAATAAAAAATTGAACAAAGATCTAATTAAAATTTCGTCCATCACCAGCCCCAAAACTAGTCATATTCTTCTTCCTCTATCTGTTCTTCCGGTTTATCTGGGAATGAGGAGTAAGGAGTTAGTGATTCATCACTCAACAAGTTGAGTTCGTTTGAGTACATACATAACAAAATACATGAATTTCGAAACACATACTATGCATAATATGACTCATATCACAAGCATATCTTTGACAAAAAAATTCTTATAAATAATGAAATTAAAAAAAGGGGGTAGTGGTAATTAAAAGGACCCAAAATAGACATGGTAATCCGGTATCTTTGAGAATTTAAAATGATACGATAATTAATTGGGAGAAACAAAAAAAAAGATACAAGGTTTTAAATTCGAAAATTTTAAATTTTAATTTAGAATTTAAGATCTAATAAATTCAATTCCAAATTAAAATATGTTATCAAAAAATTGAATAGGATCCGAGTTCTAATTCGTATTTGTTATTTTTCTAATTCGTATTTGTTATTTTATTTTGTTTTATAAATATTTTTAAAGTATACTTTATTTTTTATAAAATTATGAGGGGGGCAAGGGGCTTCAACCTAGCCACTCATCCCCCAAAATAACCTGTGGAAAAAAATTGACTACTCTCCGTCACACCTACCCGTTAAGAAAACGAAAACACGTCGCCCCTAAATACATAATCCTTTTTTTTGTCGATGATACTATGTTGTTTGGGTTCGTTATGAAAACGAAAACCAATCGTCTCCCCGAATACATAATCCTTCCGTTTTTCGTCGATGATACTTTATCGTTTGGGACAGTTGACCATGCTACTAGCGAGAATCTTCGAGAGGTTCTTCAGGTTTATGTCCCATATAGATCAGTTGTATAGCAGATGACGAGCATATATAAGTTAAGAGGACAAGAGTGTAAGGAAAAGCAAATTTGATTTCTTGCAACACATGATAAATTATTACAACTTTGTTTGATGTTTGAACACATGTGTAAACCAAACCATATCAGCATTAACATTTAATGAATGAATTACAACGTACAATATAAATACAGAGTGGAAGAGATACCATATTTCAAAACTTCTAAATTCTAAAATATAATATGATTGAGGATTTATATAACCTATGAAATCTCCCCTTGAGCAAACTATAAATGATATATGCATTTTACAAATTTACAGAAGATGCAAAAATCAACAAATATTTCATGTAACCACAGCTGATGGTGCATGAGACGCAGCAAGAAGGGCAGCCCCTATACCCGAACCGTTTTCTGTAACTTTAATAATGACATGAGGAGCTATATGCTCCCCTAATATTTGTTCCATCGCTTCGTTCAGATACTCTCTGAACATCGTATAGTTTGTATACAAACCCCCTTCGACTGCCACTACAGTTCTTTTCATCTTGTTTTGCCTCGTTTTTGCATTCGAAATTCCACCACTTCCATCACGGCCAATCTTTTTTAGGATTCCGACAATACCAGCAGCTACTAATCTAGCTGCTCGGCATGTCACTATATCACACAGTTTGACAACAAGTTTCCGGACATTAAGGGGAACATCGGGGATCTGAAAGGTAAAATTACGACAAAAATTGGAAAAAGATACCGTCACATCTGCCATACTTGAGACGAAACACTAATGGAATGAATGTGTTCATACCTCGAGAGTGTCTCGCAAGATTTTGGCCACCTCCCTCAAGTCAGGGGAATTGTCCTCGTGCATAGCAGCCATCAAAGGTGTCCTGAAATGTTCAAACCAATGACGCAAATATTAAAATCCATGTGTAAACCGTCAACTACAGTAGTGATACATGAACTCACTGAATGCCAAAGCCGTAACTGAGAGAGACCGCCGATGGGTTAATACGTGCAAATTATTGGACAGAACAAAATTACAATGCTAATAGCTTTGCTCCGACATACGAACAGGAAAATTTTGAAGTACAGTAAAATAAGTACATTCCACTCAAAATGCACAATCTGGAATTCCTTGCTCTTGAAAAATAAGGCCTTAATTTCAGATCTTTCAAAACGCTTGCATGCGTACGGACATTTTATTAATTTCATCCATCAATCATTCAATAGCACGAAAGCTATACAGGTGTAAAATCTAACTGATTTTTAAAAAATCCTTGAGCCAAATAACATACTCCTTTCATATTCCAATTAGAAACTCATCCACTAGTATCAAATGTTTTCTTCGATCTTGCAGTACTGATTCAGAAAGTGACTAAAGATGATGCATCTCAAATTTTAAATATGGGATTTCGATCTAGAATTATCACGTACAAAAAAGAGAGCGAATAAATCGTGATAGTAAAAGATAAAAAACCTAACAATTAGATTAGTACCTCAAGATGAAGGGCTCGTGTAACTTGGAGGAAGCGGGTCCAAAAACATCCGACTCCTGTGACATCTGAAGCATAACTCTTCTAACAATGTCTCCTAAATACATTCCCGATATCATTTTTTCGAAACCCTAAAGCATGATAATCAACAATTGACCATTATAAAGTTAAGTAGACGAATTTTAACTAAATTGTAAAAGGGAAAAGGAAAAGGAAAAAGAAAAAAACTGATCTCACTTGATCATTGGGGTTAGGACTATCAGCATCCAAGTCGACATCAAATTGTGTTTTCGGCAAATGAGATGACCAAAAATTTCCCCATTCCATGTTAACTACCTAAATAGATTAAGAATATTGCAAAATAGTTAAGCTCAAAAGAAAACTGTGTAAATGGGGAATATTAATCAAAAGCGTAATCAATGTGCTAGAAAGAATACCATGCCTCCAGAATTTGCAAAAAGACCTTGACACTTGATGATGGCATCTGCTCGTTCTAAATAGCAGGCATTGGTACCTGTCCCTATTATCACAGCAGCGACGGTGTCCTCATCATGATAATGACCCAGGGCCAAGGTCCCTACGGTGTCATTTATCTGTTTAAACAAGAATTAGTTCGTTCAAATATTCTTTGAAGTAAACAGTGACGAAGCAGGAACCATTATCTGATTAAAGAATAAATAAAACATCTAATGATAAATTTGAATTGAATTATTAGGTTGATCGCTTGCTATTGTACCAAATTATAGCAAATATGGTAGTAGCTCGACTCAAATCTTTTAGAGTATAACAGACCAAGAATTATGGTAAAGAGCCACAAACATAAACACCACAAACAATAAAGTTGACAGATAGACAAATGCAGAGCGACAATCATATTGCAAATGGAAGGATGTATCATAAACATGTCACCTAAAGACAGCGGTAACTAGCCAAAGGTCACATAAAGGGCATGCCAAAATGCAATCCAACAGAGTAGAAGGAAAAAGGTAATCAACACTTCAACATATCACAATAACCCATCCAAGAAACTGTATTGCAACTTTTCGGCACTACAATTGAGATGATGTAATGAACATATAGAGTCAAGTCAATAATCTACCCCTTGACCAAGAGTAATGGGAAACTCGAATTATCATCCACATAAATGTCAAAGATTATGAACTTGAATGCTTACAAGTGCAGCCACTCGCATATCCAGGCCTTTTAGAGACATTGCTTGCTGTAGGCACTGAGAGACATCCCTTCCAACCTGACATTTGGCACGATGAAACGAGTTTCAAGATTTAAAATTAGTAAAAGTTGAGTCATCAACGTAAACCAAATTGAACTAACCGTGTCTTCAATAGAAAATCTTTTCGTCCATTTTGTTAAAATCCCCGACGACAAAGAGGTGTGTTTCACAGGAAATGAAAAGGTGAAACCAAGTTCCCTGCCTTCTCCTCGCGAAGGCTCAGAAGTATTATTTTCCCTTTCAACAAAATCCTTCATTGTTGCTGCTATATAACCAAAAAGCTCCTACAATTGGAGATACAACAAAGAGAGAAACATCAATAATTTATTCTGTATTACATTCATATCAGGAATTCTTGTGGACTATAGGAACTTGCTCACCTCGCTTGTGCTGCTCATCAACTGTTCTGGAATGGGTTGCTCATCTACTTCACACCCAATAACAGCAGAAGGTTGACCCCCCAACTGAACACGCAAGACCCGGAAATTTGTACCACCAAGATCAATTGCGTAATAAGTTCCCTTCTCATTCCTGGGAAAATAATTTCTCAAGTTTAGGGGGTAACACTTACAATTCTGAAATGCCTAATTAACACCCAGCTTGCAGCATGGAACAAGTAACAAAAAACCCGAGATTTCCAAAACAATGGATTAAATTTAAAAAAAAAAAACACAACCAACCATGGTAATTTTCAAGTGAAGCATAATCACAGAATAATGCGATAATGCATGCAACAAAAACTCGTCAACCATAGAGGACACAATACACATGAAACATTTGGCCTAGCAATGTGTGATTTCTAAACTGGATCACATGATCAGACGAGAATTGAAAAGGACAATAAACAAAATGGAGTAAGACAAACAGATTACAAAAACAACTAGAAAAGATATTCTCTAATAGAGATAGTTCCGGTCATGGAAATTGTCATAGTTAACATCAAATGAATATAACCGAGGTGATGAGTAGGAAATTGCTATATCACACAGTCCCATAGCTGGCATGTAACAAGATCCAGCCGAGAGACTTGACCAGCACAAGCTTTAATAATTTTTATTTTTCCTAGATAGATAGAGGTAAATGTGGCAAAAATATATGATCCAAAGCTTAATATACGAATTACACTGGATAAGGTAGAATGAAAAACAAGAAATCATAAATCGATTACCGCAGCTTCAGATGAGGGATCCCTAATTCTATACATAATCTAATAATTGAAGGCGCAACCAAACTAATAACTAAAAGCATCGCATTTTTACAAGAAATCCGGGGATATGCATCGAATGCTCCGTAAAAACAAGTGAGGAAAATGAAGACGTGACTAAAGATTAAAATTTAAAATCACCCAGAGAATGCAGAAAATGTCAAGAATCACAACATTTGAAAAAAAAAATGATTTTTTTAATCCAACGTTTCAAAATAAAATCATCGGAGAAAGAGAAAAGACACATACAAATACTAATATTAAAAATAAAATAAACGCTAACTTTGAACATCAAAGCAGTCAAAAACCAGCCACAATTCGATTAATGGACACATGCAAGTTTCAAAAGAAACACATACAAAAATACGTATACAAACACGTACAAATTCAAAAACTAATAATAAAATAAATACAGATATAAAAAAATCCATGCTTTTACCCAGTGGGGAGGGTGTCCACGTAGGTAAGCAGCATCTTGAGCTTAGAACCACCCTCAGAAGCAAGCCCCGCGTGCATCTCAACTACCATAGCATCGACCACCTGGCGCAGCCGCCCCACGGGGGTGGCACAGCTCTCTTCGAACTCCTCCAACACCCTCACCACCCTACTCCACCCAATCCACCGCCTTGCCCTCCTCCCCACAATCATCGCCGAGGCCACGCACGCCACCGCCGCACAACCAGCGGCTAACGCCACCACCACCTTCCCCACGCACGACGCCGTCATTCCCTATCACTGACTATATCCGTGCCCCCCTTTCGATTAAAAAGACGACGTATCAATCAATCATCTTCACCAAAAAGCAAATAAAAAAGCTTCTCCTTTCAGAACAAGCGATCAAGACACAACGACGTTTCAAGAACACGATTTTTCCCTGTAACTTCCCCTCCGATGAAAAATACGGCGGCTGACAGAGAAACTCCGGAGCAAGGGACCACAAAACACGGCGTATCCGGCCGTCGGCGGCTCCAAAACCTTCGACTGCGGAGAAACGAAGTAGACTTCGGCTGGAACAAAAAGTTGAAGAGAGAGAGAGAGCAACGGTGAGAGTGGTTTGGAAAGCGAGCCCCCTGCTGGGTACTTAAATGAACACCGAAGTGACATATTTGCCCCTGAGGAATCAGCAAAATGCCTGATTTGTTCTGGTTTGACTACGTAGAAGATTGAGAAAATTTATGCCAAACGGACCCTCAGTCGAAATTACGAAATTGCCACTGCCTTTTAATTCAAATTTGAAGTTGGAATGAAATTGTTAAATCTTTGAAAAAAAATGGAGAATTTTGATTAATTGACCTATATAGGCTACAAGGATGGGGACTTTTCCTTGTACTATAATTTAGTATGTCCAAGTTGAGTTTCCAATTTGGATTCCTAGTGCTTCATTATTAAGTTGTCATGTTGCAATATGATTTATTTAGACTAGTACAAATAATTTTATTAGTCAACTAAATAAATAACTTGAACGATTATAAGTCGTAAGTTAATTAGCATGAGCTTTAATTCATACGCATTTATCACTACTGGTCATGAGCAGTATGTTGGTAGAGCATGATCTTTAGCCCATGGATTATCACTCATAAAATATTTTATTATTGCATAGTGGTAAGGTTTTGAGTATTTGTTTGGTTAAAAAAAAATAAAATGATATATTTCTATTAGTATAAATTTTATTTTTTTAATAAAAATTAAACTAATAAAAACTCTTTTTTCTACCCAAAAAAAAAACTTTTTTCTTTGTCCATGGATTTTAAAAATGATGTTACACCATGAATGATATATGTCGGTGTTTGTAATACATATGATAGTGTTTTTACAGCTTTGTCAAAAAAAAATATAATTGTTAGTAATGATGCAATTCAAAACTTTTAAATCAAACAGTTAAAAGCTACGTTTCGATTGCTCAACATGGATAATTTTTACTTCCAACTTGATATAACAAGAAAAACTTAAATACTGAGAACAACTCTGTAAGCCACTAATCCGATAAATAAAAAATACACACACTAGCTATGTGACCGAAGAAATATTAGTGTGTGAAATTGATAATTTCAGCAACCTCTCGGACGTGGGCAAAATGGACATTAGAGGTAGATTGTGGTGTGTGTACTTTTTGTTTTGCTCAGATTCTCTCATCCCCTGGTACATGTTTATTTCGAGTCACGTTACATATAAAACGAGATTTATATTAAAAAAATTAAAATATAAAAATTTTAATACGAAATTTTATTTATCAAAATCTCGTATTAAGTTTAATATAAAATCTCATTAAATAATAAAAAAAACTTTCGATAATATATTTGTTATATTTTTAACATTATTTATATTTATTAAAAAAGGCTGGGCTGGGGACTACACGCGCATCAGGGCATAACGGCGACCGTGTAGCTGCGTACACTGTTCCAGCTGTCATCCGCTAATTCACAGCTATGCACACAAAAAAGCCACTGCCCCAAACAGCTTACTCTTTGTATCCCACCATATATTATAATTTCACCTTTTTATATATATACAAGTACAAATGAATTTCCTTTTTTTAAAAAAAAGTACAAATGAATTTATTATTTTTTTTTAAAAAAGGATTGAGCAAGTAAACAAAAAACAGGGACGAAATATACAAAGATTAAATCAAACATACAACTCAAATCAATTTAAGAAACTAATCGACACAGGCGGAGCCATGTGTTGCGACCGGGCGGCTTGTTTTTTTCCGATATTTTTTATACATAAAATTGTCTTATTTTCCGATAACTCGGATCTCCATTTATCAATATTAGCTCAACCATGATTTAAAAAATTCTAACCTGAATAAAAATGAAAACATGGCTCCATCACCGCTAATCGAGATTATCCAAATGAACATGTTCATAGGAGTTGCGAGCTTCTCATCGAGGTTGTCCAAAAAAACATGCAAACGCAACTTACATAGGATATAGATCTTCTTCCACGTTAGTTATGAGCTTTCCATATAGCATAAATCGTGCTAGAGAATGTGAATAGCTGAGTTTTGTTGATAGGAGAGAGCGAGATGACACACGTGCTTCAACTATTCACGAGAAAAGTTTGTGTGTGATATGTTGAAATGTTTGATCTTAATGAATAGAAATTAAGTAAATTAAAAGATAGAAGAGAAAAACTCGTTCGAATAAAAACAAAATAAAATGGTGCACATTTATCAATATATGTGATGATG
Source organism: Primulina eburnea (assembly GCF_022965805.1). Lineage (NCBI taxonomy): Eukaryota > Viridiplantae > Streptophyta > Magnoliopsida > Lamiales > Gesneriaceae > Primulina > Primulina eburnea. The sequence continues at coordinate 26,845,931 of NC_133113.1, forward strand.
TTTATTAATTTTTCGGTCGACCAAATATATATTATTAAATATTCGACTTAATAATCTTCTTTTAACTTTTCGAGATCTCGTGTCACTCTCTATTTTTTCTTGTGGTGGACATGGTGAATGTAGAGGAAAAAATAGTTGGCAGTTAATTAGGGTTTTTGTTGCCCTTTTCTTCAAAACGAAAAGGAGGTAATAAAGGAAATTCCCTCCTTGTATGATGATTTCTCTGGCCTGTTTTTGAAAATTATATCAGGCTATACAGCATCTCGTTTCCAAATGAAAATGAAATTTATTTTAATTGAATGTCGAACTTGAGAGATTAATTCGAGATAATCTTTAATATATTTCATGAGTTAACTATGCTCATATTTATAATAAAATTTAATAACGAGAGTCTAAAATGTAATTTTAAAACGATAAAACAAAAATAATACTAGTAGGCTATACATGTAATTTAAGAGTGAGATTTACGAGCATTAATTCCACGTGATTACGGTATAACCTCATTTAAATCTATCATTTCAAATTGCAGTATAATCTTTCGTTATTTGTCGTAATTACGACATGACATTATTTAAATATGATCAATTCAAATTACAACATATAATAATACATTTATTAATTTTTACAATTATCACATTATTTTTATTTAAAAATATTATATAAACACGTAACATGTATGTTCGATGCACAATTAATGAACTCGTGCTTAATGTGCTGCTTTTTTAATTATTCATTTTATATAAATTGGCTCTTGGGAACTCTAAAACCTAGCTACTAACGTTGATTAATTTTAATTTCTCCCGTTTAGCCTTTTAATTTTGTGAATAATACATGTATACTTACGGGTTTTATCTTTGACAAACATATCATGGTTAGCCAGCTACTTTATATTTTCAATTTATAATATCAATTAACGATTTTTTTTTTTTTTTTTCATTTACTTCCATTATATTTGATATATTCGACACTTACATCATTTACATGATAGTATCATATTATATATATATATATATATATATATGAGCAATGATACCCTGCACACCTCTTCCCTGCACACCTGTGGGCGCCTGCCTACGTGGCACACCCACAACCACACAAAATTTTTTGTTTTGTTTTTTAAAAAAAAGGCTGACCAATCATGCACCGCCACGTAGGCGGTGCTAATGGAACCCTGCACACCTGGTGTGCAGGGTAACAAATTCGTGTATTATATATATATATATATATATATATATATATATATATATATATATATATATTATTGAATTGTTGCATGGTTGGGTAAAATATTAATTGATTGCATTGATGAAATTGATTTGTGTTGTGTAAAATAATTAATGCCCATAATAAGTCATTGAAGACCATTGTGTAATAAAAAAAATAAATTATTGTAACTTCCCATTGTATATTTTTTTTGAATAAATCTTGTGCTAGGAAATTTCTTGGATTTTCAATTATAGTAATATCCTACAAAATTATCTTAATTTTGTACTTTACTTTTTTAAAACACCAATAGTGATGTATTATGCAGTATAATATGTACTAATCGAAAGTCAAATACATACACACATATATATAAATATAGTATGCAATAGAAAGTCAAATACACACACACATATGTGTGTGTGTGTATTTGACTTTCTATTGTCTATTACCTATTGACTACAACAAGCTGCTCGGTCCAACTTTGGTAATTCCGACTATATTTTCAAATACACCGAAAAAATTTTATGAGACAGATCTCATATTTAGATCATCCATGAAAATATTGTTTTTTTACAAAAAAAAATATTACTTATTATTGTAAACATAGTTATAGTTGATCCGTCTCATGGATAAAGATATGTGATATCATCTCACAAGAGACGTACCATTTCAAATATATGCGTTGAAAAAAAATGTAAACAATAATAAATAGATATCATATTATGAGAGTTGACTATGGAAAATTTAAATTTAAGTATTCTAAGTAGGAAAATGGTCAATGATATATAGATTATTTTAAATAAAAAGGTTGAGAACAAACATAAAACTACATAAATAAATAACTACAATATCTATATCTATATGTTAAAATTGAAGGGGTTTTGTTATGTTTGTATGACCAATCTTTCTTTTTTAGTTTTTGATGATTATTTATTTTAAGACTTTTGTATTTTTTTTTACATTTTACCATTTATTTTTTTCTTTTAACTAATTTAAGTACTCCATTAAACTACTAAAATATGAATCCATCCACCACTATTTGGACAAATTTAAGTAATCCATTAAATTAAACTACTAAAATAATTATTTGTGGTGATCGAGAAGGTCATTATCACCAAATTGGATAAATTAATTGTTTGAAATTTACGACTTTTTAATCATGGACTTAATTCAATCCAAGTTACGTATGCTAGGGCTAGTGTCGGCTTGTCTACCCGGCCAAAAAGTCAATTCCTCTAACAGTCTACCTTTGTGTATCCTCTTTGGAAAATTTCAAGATTTTTATTCGAACATGCAAATAGCCATATTTTAAATAATAATCTAGATATTGAACATAATCGACTTTCCAATTTTTAAATCGAAGTTAAATCTCTTAAAAAATACAAAATTTATTCTATAAATATGTTACGTCACTACGCTAGTTTAGCTACGATTTTCAAAAGAACGTCGCTAAATTTAGTGATTGTGTAGCAAATCCCTTTGCTAAGTTTTTTGAAAACCACTGGTAAATTGAATTTGTTCATGCTTAACTGTGGGAAAATCACCAGGGTTTTTTAAATCGTGGTAAAATTAGCGACGGTATTGCAAATTTCATCGCTAATAGTGACGAAATATTAAAAGTGTGGTAAAATTTGCTGCGTTTTTATGAAACAATAACTAACTTTAGCGACGATTTCAATAAAACAATATCGAATTTAACACAGTTTTAATATTTTGTCACTAAATTTGTGACGATTTTAAAAAATATGTCGCTAATAGTTAATGACACTCGATATATGAATGCTAAAATCGTACCCAATGAAATTAGCGACAGTCTTGATTGTTGCAAACCACTTTTTATTTTGTGCGTGATGAACAATATGCCACAATATTACTATCTCGAAACAACACATTTCAATACGAAGAAAATAAGCTTTTTTTCGTAATATCAAACCAAAGTTTTATATATATGTAGTCAATAATATTATACAAAAGGTGGATTCAAAAGATATCTTAAAGTACTTGGTAAATGGAAAGCCACACATGTCTACAACAACAATGACTTTAATACAAAAATTGTGTGATTTTGTGAGGCTTATTTTGTTTGAGTTGGGGTCCAATTTGATACTGGTAAGATTTATTATGATCATTTGACATTTTTGTTATTATCATAATGTCGATCTGCTTTCACTCTTTATATGATTTACCAATACGCACATAGTTGAAAATATGGGTTAAACGTAATGCATGCGAGACATTTAATTACTGGAATTTAGATTGGCAGTTGGAACAGTACATCAATTTTATTTTTATTTTTTTTAGAGAAACGTGCCATATATGATATATCAATATTTTTAGACTATATATCTAACTTATTTTGTGGAGACAACTTTAAATTTTTAGAAGTTTGTTTGTGATATTTTCAAATTTCCTATAATTGTATGATTAATAATGTTGGTGGGAATTCTTTCATACTCCAACTCAAGGCAAAAACTTGTGTGACACGGTCTCACGGGTCTTATTTGTGAGACAGATATCTTATTTGGGCCATCCACGAAAAATTATTACTTTTTATGCTAAGAGTATTACTTTTTATTGTGAATATGAGTAGGATTGCCCCGTCTCACAGGTTAAGATCCGTGATACGATCTCACACGAGACCCACTCCCAACTCAATTAACTCTTCGAAATAAATCAAAAACCAAATCCACGGTATGTTATAGTGTTGTTTTTTGTAAGAAAGTATTGTTTGAATATCGTTTTCTCGTATCCGATATATATTGAAATTTTTTTTTAAAAAAAATCAACCTTCAAAATATTTTGGACGTCATATGATTCAATTAAACATTCATAAGATGTTTAGATCAGATTAACACTTGATGACATCAGCTAATGTGGTGTTTAGGTGGTAATTTCGCTTTTTTATAAAAAAAATTCAAACGATCTAGTTGAATTTTCTTTTGATTCGCATAATCAAGTCCACGATTAGAATCCGGTGTTCTTTGTTTAGATAACAGTAGTAATCACAAAGTTATGCGTTGATGTCAATTCGCTGGAATTGTACATTTGAGATAGCGGTGCAGCACCTATGGCGGCTGCAGTGGCGGTGCACAGGTGATGGTGGGATAGGAACAGTCGTGGGTGGGTTTTCTCTTAAATTGTTGGCCGATTTTTAGACTCGTGAGGAGAGAGGGATTTGAGAATCTAGGTTTTCTTGTGTATCAGGTTTTGTGTTTATCAACTATTACATTATACATTTATATTTATTATTCTTAATAATAAAACTCATGTATTTTTCCTATGTTAAAATTCTCATATATATTTTCAAACTTTTGAAAAATACAATTAAATAATGATCAATTTTTGATATCATGATTAAATATTTAATTAATTAATCAATTAATTCTAGATCATTCTAGAATATTCTTTGTAAATCTTACATGGTGGTCTAAACTACTCAATTATTATTTAATCAACAAATTCTAACTTTACTAGTTAAAAATTTGTGAACATATTATAATTCCGATTGACGATCAGATAATACCAATACTATTAAAACACAACTCTCGTTCATAGAATGAAAAAAAAATTCAAATTTTTTTCCACTTATCCATTTTTTGACAATTGCCTATTTTCTAATTTTTTCAATAAAATAGACACTTACACTCTCGTAACAAAATTAACAGTCATGATGTTAATTTTCGTAATTTTCAAATATGAAATTTACTTATAAATCCATTTATAAGTGATATATTTGATCTTCATCAAACTTGGTCATCAAATTCAACTAATCGAATTCGATTTTCTCAACAGAAATCCAATTCCAGTAGCTCGACCCTTAGAGCTCGCTCTCCAAAATCTCAAAACCAACAACACAATTATTTAATTGTTATGAATTTCCACGTTTCATTCAGTTGTGTGTGTGTGTGTAAATATATATATATATATATTTATATATATATATATATATAAATATTTATATATATATATATATATATATATATATATATATATATATATATATATATATTTGAGACTGCGTCAGCGTGTGTCTATGTGGTGATTTCCCGACCAAAAGTGCAAAAATCGCCGCTGCTTCAGCTTCTGCGTTTCCAGGTCGCTCTCTCCTTTGCTTCTCGGACAGCATCATCATCTGCGTAATAATTAATTAATATTCTAATTTTCCCCTTTAAATATAATCAATCTTTTTTCCCAAAAAGAAACACACACTTATTATTATTATGTTTTAATTGTGATTTAAATCGATAAATTATAAGGTTAATATTGGTATAATCAGTAGTTAGTGGGAGAGTGTAGGTGTCGGCATGAGCTGTCCACTCATCTCCATATTCTATGACAGCTCATTGCCAATTCACAATTTCCCAAAATTGCCCCTCGAGCCACTCCATTCGCCGCGTACGTATTCCCCCACCACACGTCCTTTGTCACGTGAGATGCCACACCTCATCACTTCCGTCACCCCCAGTAATAAATATATACACACGCTTTTTTTTTTCTTCCCTCTATTTATTATTATTATTATTATTATTATTGTATTTTATTCTTGATGTTGATCAAGTTTTTATTTATTTTTTAATTACATCTTTTACACGGATTATTCCATCCTACTACATCCAATGGTTGAAATTTTTTCTTGCCCAATATTTTCTTTTTTTTTTCCTCATGAAGTGGGATTTCAACCATTCATATGGGATGTGGGCACTGCCGCCACACCCAGGATCGAACGAACCTTTTACATCTATAGTCTGGGCCTATGCGGATTATTCTATCCTACCTCTGCAAGCAGTACATCCAAGGGTCGGAAATTTTTCTGGCCCAATTTTTTTTTTTAATTTTTTTCCCCTCATGAAATGGAATCTCAATCATTCATATGAGGTGTGGACACTGCTCCACACACAGGATCGAACGAACCGCTGATGTTATGACAATTTTTTTTAAAAATTTGTATAATCAATCAATCAATCGATAAGGGTCATAAATAATAATTTAATAATTGATAAACAGACTTGTAAACTAACTCACAAAAGTGAGTCAAACCAAATATCTGATTATATATGGTTTTGTGGAGGTGGGTGCTCCAATAATTGGTTTTGGACGGCTGAGCGTACCTCAAATCTTTGCCACCCAATTAAGTAATGGTGCCCCCATTGTCATTTTCTTGTAAAAGGTTAAATCCAAATATACACACACTATTAAAGTAAGGTGTGGTGGGAGACTTTTTTATTTATTTATTATTTTTACACGACTTTTGAAACAACTTGTTACCAGGGTCTATAAATATTGATTTATTGAAGTCATGTAGAATAGGTTTTTTTTTCATGGAACAGATCTTTTCTAATATGGTCTTACGAATCTTTATCTGTAAGACGGGTCAATCATACCGATATTCACAATAAAGAGTAATGCTCTTAGCATAATCTCACATGAATTTTCGTGTGTATATATATATATATATATATATATATATATATATATATAGTGGATAGAGCTATTTCTAGGATGAAAGTGTTTTTGTTGACCTTGTGGATATATTATTATTAAGTCACGTATAGCCCGTGGGCCGTTTGGAGAGAGAGAGTGAGCATGTGGCTCTAGGCCCATGTAATTTAGATGAAATTCAACATAGCAATTTTAGGTTGTGAGGAGAGATCACAACTTTTCCTACAAGTTCGGGACCTGCGGAGAAATCTCGAAACGAGAACGAGGATCTTCGAGAGTTTGAAGATTTTTTAAAATCCCCAAAGTATTTTGGGACATATATAAGATTATTATCTCATTTTCGAACCCGTTCTAAAAGTAATATTAATAATTATTTTAAAAAAATATTATTAATATTGATATTAATATTATTATTATAACTAATAATAATATTTAATAATAAGTGTTGGTTTGATAAAATTCTCTAACCCGCCTTCGTCTTGCCTCAGTAATATTTTTTAAAATGGGACGGACGGGGATGAGAATTTGTTCCCCGCCGTTTCAGGTTGGAGATTCTCAAGCTTGAGAAAGGGAGATCGGGGCGAGTATGGGGGCGATGATGAAATTTAGGGATGAGGATGACTAACCTGCCCCCGTCCCGCCCAATTTTCATCCCTATTTGTGAGATAGATCAATCTTTAACATATTTACATTAAGACTAACAATTTTGACATAAAAAATAAAATTTTTTATGGGTTAACAAATAGGAAATCCGTCTCAAAATTTTTTTGTGAATTTTAAATAGAAAGTATAGGGTCTTGCAACAAAAACTTGAACCAAATCAATTCCATATTTTCTATAAAATTGAAAACCAGGCCAAATGTATATTGCGGTTTGATTTGGTTTGGATGATTGTTCAATTTTAATGTTTTTCAAAAAAATATTTTAATTATTTTTAAACATTATTTAAATTTGGTAAAAATTTGTGTAAGACGGTCTCGCATGTCGTATTTTGTGGACATATATCTTATTTGAGTCATCTATGAAAAAATATTATTTTTTATTGCGAATATCGATAGGGTTGACTTGTCTCACTGATAAAGATTCGTGAGACCGTCTTACAAGAGACCTATTTTTTAAAATTTCTAGACTAGATATTATGAATAGAAAAATATCAAAATGTAAACAAACATTAAACTATGGGTGATTCTCATGTGAGACCGTCTCACGGATCATAATCTATGAGACGGGTCAACCCTACCCATATTCACAATAAAAAGTAATACTCTTAGCATAAAAAGTAATACTTTTTCATGGGTGACCCAAATATGAGATCCGTCTCACAGATACGACTCGTGAGACCGTCTCACACAAGTTTTTGCCTTAAACTATTTCACAATATGATATTTGATATAATAATGTTACAAATTTCGTATATTAAAAGTTTAAATTATCGGGTTTGGGGGATCATAAAATTTATGTTTTACTTGATATATTCTACAATCCGTAAAAAACTAACACCAGTAATATCCGCACACGTGGCTCGTCTCTAGTTGGAGCCAACGATAAACTTATGGAAGAAAGCAGAGAAGAGTTTGTGAGAGAAACATGGCAAGATACTTCACGCAATTGAACACCGGCGGCGTCAGCAGAAATCTTACAATGGCCTTCGCAAAAGAAAGCGGGCAACGAAAAAGTGGCGTTGACGTAATCGAGAGAGTCGAACTTCCGGAGAAAGTCAAGAATTCAAGAATTTTGATACTTGGAGGAACCGGAAGAGTGGGAGGTTCAACTGCCCTTTCTTTGTCTAAATTCTGTCCGGATCTTCGCATTGTGATAGGTGGTCGGAACAGGTAGATTTCTGAGCTCAACAAGAAGTTTTGGTCACTTCCTAACTGTGCCCAACTGTTTGGGATTCAATTAACTTTTTGTATGTGCTTTATAAGAGAAATGGAGAATCTGTTACTTTTCTTGGGTATAAAGTTTATTTTCTTTAGATGTCCCGCAGCTATAGTCCGTTTTTGAAAATTGGGTTCCTTGTCAGGGACAAAGGTGCTGCAATGGTGTCGAAACTAGGCAACGGCTCGGAGTTTTGTGAAGTCGACATAAATGACAGCAAATCGTTGGATGCAGCTTTAAAGGGTGTGTGTTCTTGATACTCATATATTGGATAATTGCATTTGAGTAGCTTTTCGTAATCGTTTCTCCGTGGTTACAGACGTTGATCTTGTTCTGCACACTGCTGGGCCCTTTCAGCAGGCACAAAATTGCGCTGTTCTTGAAGCTGCAGTTCGGAACAAGGTGAGGAAAGGTAATGAAAATGTCTGTAGTTTCGGAATCCAGCGTTCTTCCATGGGGAAATTTTATTCATACTCCAGTTATTAACTTCTTATCATTATCTTGGATGAAAATAGACAGCATATCTTGATGTGTGTGATGACACAAGCTATGCATGGCGTTCAAAATCATACATGAAGAAAGCAGTGAATGCAAATATACCAGCTATAGTAACCGGAGGAATCTACCCGGGAGTGAGCAACAGTTCTGTCATGTTTTCCTTGTATAGATACCTTATTTGAAACATAGAAATCTTCATATATTGCTAGTTTTCCTGTATGATCTCGGCTTCTATCCCATTTTATTCTGCTAATGCTTTTTGCTTTTCGTTTACCTTAGTTATGGCTGCGGAGCTAGTCCGTGCATCAAAATTCGAAACCGAAGTTGAGCCAGAGAAGCTAAGGTATCTATTTTCATGGACCTACAATTATATCCTTCAAATTTTCATAAAATCATTTCATTTTTCGTTATTTTTGGTATGTCATGCAATGGGAATTCTTGTTCTTAGGTTCTACTACTACACAGCTGGCTCCGGAGGTGCTGGCCCGACTATATTGTCTACTAGCTTTTTACTTCTGGGAGAGGAGGTTATTGCATATAACAAAGGTTGATGATCGAATGTGAGTTATTGTCTTCGTCATTTATACATTTATATTTTTAACTGATTGTAGGAATTTAATTGACAGGAGAGAAGGTCAAACTAAAACCTTACAGTGGGATGCTCAACATCAATTTTGGGCTTGGAATCGGAAAGAAGGATGTTTTTCTCTTGTAAGTTTTTCGAAAATCAAATTTTTTAACCACAACCACCATCGATGAAGCATTTTTAGGAAATTAATATACTCTTATCGTTTTAGAATTCATGCTATTTTATTGATTTTCTACAAAAATATGGCATGGAGCGACCTTCATTAGTCACTTAAAAGATCTTTTTTCTCTCAGGCATTTACCTGAGGTGAGGAGTATTCACGAGGTCCTCGGAGTTCCAACTGTTAGCGCACGGTTTGGAACTTCGCCTTTCTTCTGGAATTGGGGAATGGTAGCCATGACAAATTTACTTCCACCTGTATGTTTATTAAATACTGAAAATTGAGTTGTTACTACAGATTGATGGAAAATTATACCTTTGTTAGTCGTGATAAGTTTGCTTCCCAAATGGCATATGATATTTGACTTAAACTTTCAATAGTTTTTGTGAGTAATGTTATCGAGATAAGTTAATCTAAATTGAATACATTTATTCAAGATTCGTAAAATCTGCAGGAATTCCTGAGAGACAAAAGTAAAGTCCAGCAATTAGTTGAACTATTCGACCCTTTAGTGAGGGCAGTAGATGGATTTGCTGGAGAGAAGGTGTCGATGCGAGTATGCTTACTTTTCTATTATAACTCATTTTGTTTAAAGTTTGTTCCATATTATTATTTTTACATATTTTCCCCCTTTCAATATTATCAGGTTGATTTGGAGTGCTCGAAGGGATATCACAGAATCGGGATATTCAGCCACAAGAAACTATCTGTGTAATTATTTTTCATTGTTTTTTCAACCATTCGCAAACCATGCAAATGGTTATGTTTTTATTGTGTCTTGGTGATTTCAGGTCAGTGGGATTTTCGACAGCTGCCTTTGTCCTAGCCATTCTTGAGGGCAGCACTCGGCCTGGAGTTTGGTTTCCCGAAGAGGTACATTCCGGTAACTGGGGTAGAACTAGAATTCAGAAGGAAGGGGATGGGGAAAAACTTTCATTTTCAGAAAATTGTGTGCAAAAGTCCCATTTTTCTGGGCCCGAGGGGGTTGTGACCTTGGCATGGACTTTACTTGATCAAAGCTTCTTCGTTTGATTCTAGCCCGAAGGGATCGCAGTTGAGGCAAGGAAAACTCTTCTTAATCGTGCTGCACAAGGGACCGTCAATTTTGTGATGAATAAGTAGGAACTTTTTCTAGCAGTCTTGAACTTCTGCTGCACATTTCTAGCTTTGCTTAATTATCCTAGTCATTTCACAGGGCTCCATGGATGGTTGAAAAAGATCCCAAAGAGCTTGGTTTTGGAATTTACGACTGATGTCCTATGAAACTTATGTCACCGTGTCTGGTTTCACTCCACAGATATAGAGGTAAACTTAAGGTTTGGTCCTTTTGAGTGAGTCCTCAGAATGCTAATCCGAACACATTTTTAGCTATCAGGCACTCAGAGTCAATCATCATGCAGTGGCAACTGCAGTCATGTTTTACCCGTATCAAACAACGCCTGCTGATTCGAATCAACTCATTTTGTATTACTAATATCTCTATTTTATTATTGTAACACTTTAAATACTAAAACACCTTTCAAATATTGTAAAATACTTGGCAAAACTTTAGTTGTTATCCTGATTGGATATCTGTCAATTGCCGAGTTTACCTACAAATATTGAATTAATAATATTAGAAGATGTTACTTACACCCGCAATCTTTTCAGTTTTTTTTGTTTGGATGTGAAAATGAGCTTGATCATCAGTAGATTACAAAATCTGCATGTTTCAATCTGGCACCAAGAAATCTCACAAAGGAAAAACAGTTAAAACTTTATCCTTGGTTGACTTCTTAGCATCAATAGCAGTGTTTTCGCCTACCGTCTCGATTCGATTTTTAGAAAGACTATAGCTCTTGGCGTTGTTAAAATAATGGTTCTCATGTGCTACCTAGTCGCCCCTTAAGCAACCACATAACTTAATATATATAATATAATATTTTTTTAAAAGAGATCGTTCACCATATTTTTCAATATATTTGTATCGGCTAAAGGGGAGGAATATGACATTGATTTTGATTTTGAATCCAATAAATATGAAGTATTGGAGAAATATTTGGGAAATAAACAATTAGATATTTATGCAAAAACAGAAAAATCGGCGGAAACCGTCTGCCTAACGCCTTTCTTTGCAAGCATCCAAGATGATCAATCCTCAGCGGATGGTTTGCGCAGGAGGCAAGTTGCCTCATAACGAGATGCTCTAGAAAACGTGATGAAATTAAAATTATGAGCCTACCTCTTTTAGCCGTCAAATTTATTTATCCATCGACACTCAAGCCACTTTGCCCAGTTTGGTAAGTGTGATTAAGTTTGGATTGTTAGATAATCTTATGTTTGGTTCCATTTATAAATTTGAGATTGAGTAATTGCAGGACAATTTCTACTGTTTACCTGGGCAAATGTATCCATGCTTTCAGGGTGGATTAGTTTTATCCGAGTGGACTGAAAAAGGAAATGACCATAATAGCCCTTACCGTGAATAAAAAAATTGCAAGTGGATGAGTCTATTTCTTCTAAAGAAAATCGCTTAGCGACGGTTCGTAAAAATCCTTCGCACATAGCAACGATTGTTTTATAAACCGTCGCTAAATGTCAAATTAGCGACGGTTTCTCAAAAAAGATCGGCGACGGTTTCTCAAAACAAGATCGGCGACGGTTTCATGCACTAATAAACGGTCGCTAAATGTCAAATTAGCGACGGTTTCTTAAAAACCGCCGCTATTAGCGACGGGTTTTCAGAAGCCGTCGCTAATTTTCCGGCAGGAAGGAGACCGTTTCCGACCGGCCGCCGCCGCCACTATCGACGTCGCGAAGGAGAAGGGCAATTTCGTCTCTTCATTAAAAAATTCAAAATTAACCTACACTTAAAAATCGTACCAAACTTAATATTATTTTACACCATATATTACAATCCTACCACAGTCATTTTCTTTATCATTTACGTACTAATCATTAGTTTATCCTATCCTTCCAACCAAACGTAGCCTCTCTGTCTGCAAGTTATCCAGAGGAAGCAGAAACTAGTTCTTCTTAGTGGAACCATTCAGTTCTCATACTTCAAATGAGTTGCAATCTATATACCTATAAAACGGTGGATATTTGAAAAGTTTTCCAAGTATGGACGGATACATATCTGGTAATTTCACATTTTCTTCTCTTTTTTCATTATAATATTTAATTATGTCATATCTCATTCTTTTCATTTTTTTAAAAAAATTGTGGAGACTTGAAAAGTTTTCCAATTGTGAACGGACCTAATTACCCTTTAACATATTAACTTATTTCAATTATCTAATTACATATGTTGTAACTTGATATTTAGTCTATTAATTAATAATTAATACCAATTAACCACTTCTTATGGATATGATTTTGTGCTTTTGACTTTTTCCTTCTCTTTTTTTTTTTCATTCTATTTCATTTTTTTTAAATTATTTCATTCTATATATATATATATATATAAATGTGTGTATGTGTTTACTTAATTTCATTATCAAGTAACATATCTAATAATTTACCACTATATACCTGTAAAATTGTGGATGCTTGAATTTTTTTAATTTCAACAAAATCATCTATTATTATCACCTATATAAAAAAGCCAATATTAATTATTGTCAAATTGTCATTTATGACCTTTGGTGTGTGTTTTATATGAGTTCATGTAAATAGTGTGTGGACAATAAGGCTCAAGATGGTCAAAATTTCATAATTTAATTATTAATTAATATTAATATTTCTTTCTTGAGAATGTGAATCATCAATCAAAATTTCATCATGTTACTTTGTTAATGTGAATCAATTATATAGTTTAATCCTATGTTGTTGCCCACATCGAGACACAAACCATAAAGATAATATATTCCAACCAATGGCTCGTTTCCTAATTGTGCGATGAAATAAAACTGCATGCACACAATTAAGATAAATACAAGTACATAATATTATGCTGAGATGAAATTAATTTATTGAAAATTAAATTCTTTACATTTTTTTCATATTGGAATTATAATTATGAATTAAATTTTCAATTATATATGTAATCCATCTAAAAAAAAATTGTTACATTAGTGTGTGTGTATATATATGTGCTATCATATCTAGTTTGAAGTTTGTACCTTATTATATCTAAGCAAAAATTTGTGTGAGACGATCTCATAGGTCGTATTTTGTGAGACAGATCTCTTATCTGAGTCATCCATGAAAAATGATTACTTCGTGAGAACGTCTCACAAGAGACCTACTCTTATATCTAAGGTTATGATTTATCATGTTAAAATTGTTTGTTTGTAATCAAATAAAATTGTACAAACGTTTCCGCTAATGATAGTAATTATGACGATATTATAATTCTGTCCCACAGTTCTAATGGTTATATTTATTTTTGCTGTTTGGTCCTAATCTACTACGTTAATTATCCTACAGTTTCTGTCTTGCATTAATTAAATTTATACATTGTTGTATCATGATGCCAATGATGTCCAGAAATGCGCCATGCATAAGCTTGTTGGAGTACCAATCGTGCGCGACCATAGCCACTTATCCTCCGTTCGTCGTAACTCTGCCAGCTGCGTGAAACATTGTTCAGCATACCAATTTTGTAGAGGTAAGTTGATTGAATAGAACCTGTTTTATGTGCAAGGATTGATGTTGTACTTACTCGGCCATCTCTCAACTCAAATATGACCGAATCATCAGAAAATGGGATTGGTCTTGTGGATGCTACCTGCGCAGAAACACAAATGGTGATGAGAATTAAATGGGTTAGAGAAGATGTAGTGACGCAAATGGGATGTTCTATGTTGCCTGGCCAGAACTTGTCCACAAGTCCAGGACTAGCCGGGCTTATTTCTTAAAAATTTCAAGCTTCTTCTTAAATTTTGTGGTTGGACAGTGGCAACGATCAAGATTCAACCTTTAGACTGTTTATTTGTGATGTCCGAGGATTCCATTTGACATGTCTAGTGAGAATGTGGACAAGTTAAGCTGGTGGTTTTATGCACTGACCTTTGGGTTACAATCTTTGTCACTGTCACCGTTTTCTTCGATCTTCTCAAGGATACCTGCAAATTCTTGACCATTATAAATCTCATACTTGTCTGATTTCCTTCAACTTGTTTTTCCTTTTCATCACCCATGTATCCTGCATCAGGGAATCCGCAATCCTTCCAATTCCACTCCCCTTGATCCAAATATCTCAAGTAAACACTTCCATCTGAACCGGTTACAAACAGTTCACTCCCTCCAAAGCAAGGGCCAGTTGCTCCAACTAATGTCACATTTGTATAAGGAGTCCCATGTTCTATCCAGTTCCATCCGTCCGACGAACCCCATTGATACTCAACTAATCCACCATCTTCCGATAACATGAAAAGTGAGCCCCTGAGTGATGTTGGTGACGATCTCATGGCTGTTCCTGGTAATCTCGATAAAACCAAGTGCTGCGATTGGTAATGTTCATGCCACAATTCACTAACCTTGTTGTATTGGTATAACCGTCCATTTCCCCCTATAACAAACACGATGTTCTCCCTGAATCCCTCCTGGTCTACTATGCTCGCGATTTTCACGCTTGGAGGATTCTTGCAATCTTTCCACTTGTACTTTCTTAACGCGACCTGTATGATGAAAATACAAAGTTCGGTTACTAATGACTGCTGTTTGGGCTTAGTAGAATTCAACAGAATCATTGAAGTTTACGTACTGAGAATTGTAACAGTGTCCCACTTCTGCTGACAAAGAAAATGGCATCTTCTACTTTAGCTTTTGGTGTTAGTCCTGGTGTACTGTCCCACGGTGGACCACCGATTACTTGTCTGCCCTTCTTCATGGAAGTACAGTTAACCCATGCCAGATCATTGCTGGTTCTTTCCCTGATCAGCAAACTCCCATGCTCATCAACTAGAAACAAGCTTCCATTGTAGTTTCCCAGAACGCCTTCCATTGCAGTCGAATGTTCGTGCCTTAACCACAACCACACTTGTCCGTATTCAGGTATTCAAATGTATGACCATTCTCTGTTATGACGAAAAACGACATTCCCCCTTGCATCAAACGGAGACGGAATTGTGTATTATCCACTTATCTGGAAAATTATACTCTTCTCCTGGATTGGACGAGATACCATCAGATGTTGATGCACCAGGCAAAAGGTAATTCTGCTGTATTCTGCTGTCCTTTCTCCACCTAGAACTTGATCTTGGACTCGTTAATTCGTTGGTTTCATCTTTCGTGCCTACAATGCAATTTGAGGGTCCACGTTCTTCAGAGCAATATTCAGCATTCCACCCTTCGGTTTCAGGAGCATCCATCAATGACCATACATATTTGGGCAAAATCTTTCTCCGGGTACTAAATGGAGGGTTCGGGCCCAAATTTTCACCTCCAAGACCTGATAAATGAAACTCTGCAAGCCTACCGTCATCTAGAGGAAAGACGATTCTTCCAGCTTGCAATTTCAACCCTGGAATACCTCTGGCAGCTTTGCTTGTGAAGGGTGCTTATGATTTATCCAGTTTTCACCGATGTCTTGATCCTGAGAACTGCCTGATGAATCAATATCAAGATATGATTTTTAGGACCGTAACATGAGTTTGCTTTATATGAATCTTGGAAACTTGAAAATACAGTGGATGAAATTTACATTACCTGGATTCTTTGGGATTTGATACTCAAAAACAAAACCTGCAGCGGTTGTAAGAAACAACAAATTCGTATTCTCAACAGATTCATCCTGGGAAATGCAAGTAATGGAGCTCAATGGATGACCTTTAGGATTCCCATGATGCACCCATTTCCACTTCCTCTGGTTCAGTCGTCTCTCAAACAACTCGCCTCCCTTTATATACATATAATATATGCGATTTTATCAAAAAATTACAACATAATATGAACGAAATATCAAAATTTTACATAATATGAAAGAAAACTTTCAGACAAAAGTACCTTAGTCAAGAGGAAGAGTGACACTGAATGAGGTCCAGATATTCCATGCAGGCTGCATGTCTTGAATGGTGCTAAGGAAACATCTTTTACTGATCCTTGACTGTGTATATGCTTCTTCCATGCAGGTTTTGACGTCTGATCATACTCATAAAGGTCTCCTGCAGCACTGTGACACGATGTGAACCCCGAGTTGATAGAGAAAAGAAACCATTTATCATGTTATAGTCTCAAGGAATCTATAACTGGCCTATTCTATACCATTCCTGAAGTAGGTAAAAGTGCTCGCTCACCTCACAATGAAGAGGAACTCCAGGTCTAATTGTAGCAGCATCTGTAATTGCAGCAACACTTGCTCCCGGGGGCCGTCCGTGATTCGTCCACCTGATTACATGAGAAAGACAACCAAGATGTTATCTAAACATTTTAGGGTCGAAAATGAACTCTTAAATTGCCATCATTCTTACCTTGGAGGATCAACACCAGAAGCTCTAGTAAGGCCCCATTTTTCGTGCAGAAAAAAATTCTCCTGAGGATAAAATAGCACAATCAAGATCAGATTATATCACCGAATGTAAAGGTAGTGAAGTGATTTTGCCATTACTCACTCCCTGTCATTTGAAATAACTCCAGAAGAAAGTCGAATAGCAGGATCTTGATCTGTTACTTTACTTGTTTGATCAAATACTGGCATGAACTCAATCCAGATTGGCTGTGATTCTTCAGTTAGCATCATCTGAATACATTAAGAAGTGCTATTTTCATTACAATAGTTTAAAAATATAAGTTGTATTTACAAATTAACTCGCCCCTCGGATAAATTATTGAGTCCACCTTCATCATCATTCAGGATCAATCCAACCCCACAAAGTTAATCCCACTGCCAACCAGTTCTAATTTTCTTGCCACTCTTTCAAAATAAGGGGATGGATAAATAGTAATTTTCATATTATTACTTTGATACACGTAACATAAACTCAAAACAGGAATACGAAGAGGCCTTTTGCAAAATCTTACCTGATACAGAATCCCTGATTCAGACAAACAGAATTGTCTGATTCACCATAAACACAGAAACTGCATATCCTGCAGAAACTGGCAAGTCATGAGGTGCAATCACCCACTGCAATCCATTCCAGAATCTCTCGTATATTGACCCGCTTGCCCCCGTTACCCAGACCGAAGTTTCGGACATTTTTGTCAAAGAAATTCTTTTTCTCACCTTCAGAGGCTCATAAGAATCTTTCTCCAAGATTTTTACTTTACGATCATCCTTATCTTTCCTCTCCTTCACTGATTCTTGAATTGAATTCACGACTATGCAGTTATCATTAACACAAGAACAAGTTCATAAGGGCAGTTTAACCTCAACCCATGAGTTGGATTGTTCCTTAAACTCCCAGAATCTATCTGTTTTTTGCTCAAATTTTTGATCAGCTCTCTTGACATACTGACGAAACAAAGGAAGAACCACAGTCAGAAATACACCCAGGCTCAGAGATGAAATTACAACACAGATGAACTGTAGTGGGTGGAAAGAGACATTGGATTTTTTGATCGACTAGTTTTGGCATAACTCCTCCTGATATGATGCACAATAGGAATCGTGGAAAAGGGCATCGTTCTTTTGTGGGATTCTGTATGGGCCAGAGCAGAAGACCTTGACTACAAAACCATTAAAAAGGACACTTTCAAGTACATAACTTGAAATACAAAATAATCAGGCACAGACCCTTTTAAGAACAAAGAAATTCATACAGATTTATGGGAAGAACCACGTATCTCCCTGAGGTGTTGGGGGCAGGTAGGGTGGGTGGGATCAGGTGGTCCACTTGCATGGTTAGGAACATAGAGCAGCAGCTACTAACCAGTACAGGTTCATAGACTAAACTACTACTCGAAATCAACCAATACCTTTTTGTCAAATCTCATCAACAACCAAGGTAACTTTTTTTATAAATGGGATCTAATTTTCTTAATCTTCTTGAATCATTAAGACATCAAACTGCTGATCTTGACTCCATTACACTCCTCTTAAATACGATCCCCACTTTTAAGAGGCTTTGCTTTCTCGTGCTTTTGAACATTTACTCGATCTTTTTTCAAATGTGTAAGTTAAATTGAGCAGAGGAGTTCAACTTTTTAGAAAGAAAAAAAGTGGGCTTTTGATTAAATAAATAAAAAATATATGGTTTTACCTTTTCTTGTGCCCACTAGCCGAGATGATATATTATATATTTCCACAATAGAATAAGACAGGGTGCATGCCACGTACATATTAAACAAAGTAAATATTTTTATAACTCGTAATATAAATTGTATTCAAGAAAGTCTTCTTGTTTCGGGGATTTCTTTACACAGATTGGATTTTTTGTGCTGTGATTCGACCAATTGCATGCCATTTTATTGAATTATTGTCCACTATAATATTGTAGTTATCAGCTGATATAAGATCATACTTCAAAAAAAAAAAGAATAAAGTAAAATAGAAACTCGACATGACTCGTTATATATATAATTTTGATATGTTTTACATTTATCATGTTTATCATTAAGCTGATCCTCACATAATGAACGTATAATTTTGATATGATTCATCACGTTTAATAAGTGAGTGTCACTTCAATGTTGGACACAAATATGTGTACGGTTGATAGACAACATATTAAAATTATATTAATATAATGATATACGAAGGTTTTTTTTTTATGACTGTTGTTGAAATGACACTAATACCTTTATCTTACTAAAAAAATGAATTTCAAATAATAATAAGACTAACGTCATCCCACAAAAATTACATCATCATTTTTTTTTTTTGGGAAAAATAGCACATTTTTACACAATAATTTACAAATTGTAACAAAATGATTACAAAAATTTTCAATAATAAAAATTGTTTGTAATCTAGAGTAACTTAACTTCAATAATAAATATTCATAATAAAAAGGTCACTAAGTATATAATCGTGATTTCGATATATTCAATATATCTAAAGTGTGAAAATGAATGGTTGATATTGAAAATAGTGACAGGACAGTTTTATTGAGTCGTCTGATGATTAACACTTGGGCAGCGGTGCCAGGCCTTACGATTCCAGGTGGATCCATGGAATCTTCTGGTCGGGATCGACTCTCTTGGATGGCGGAATCTTTGAAAAATATATATATATATATGGCGGAATCTTTTGAAAAATAATATATATATTATATATTCATATATATATATATGTATATATATAAAATACGGCTTTTGAAGATCCAATAATGTTTTTTAGTTATTATTTTTTGTATATTGCTATTG